>NC_051236.1:3850000-3925000 GCF_015220715.1 Pygocentrus nattereri | reverse complement strand
AGGAAAGAATGTCACCTTCCTGTAATGATGAGGGACCATAAATATGATGATGACATTAAAATAACACAACACAAACATGTGCAAACACAAGTTCTTTGCTCCCACCTGGCACAAATTGAATTACACACAAGCACTATCTTCAACATCCAAAGCAATATTCTACTCCGTGATGTATAATATACCTGTCTAGCAGGCGTCTTTTACACCGTGTGACCATTTAATCATGAAAAGCCGTGTAGACGATTATGAAGACAAACATTTCAGGGTGTTTTTAATGGTTTAAAGTTACAGTTAGCTTTTTATGTTTTTCGTTAACAGTAATTCTAATTTAAGAGGGTTTTCTCTGTGAAATACACTGTAAAAATGGCATCTTGTCAAGGGAAATTGTCTTAAATCTAAACGAAATATCTAATATTTCCTAATTTGAGGTGGCTGTGCACATTTTGTAAGATTATCTAGCTTATTTCTAGGCATGTTTCTGTCTTTCTGTCTGTCTGTCTGTCTATTTATCTATCACTGCTGTCGGAACAAAACCTTGTATCTCCAAAATAGTAACTTTACAGGAGAAGGAAAACACATTCTTTACTTTTAATGTAAGTCAATGGAACCAGACGTTTTATCCAAGTCATTTTGGGACAGTTGTTTTGGCTCATGCATCATGAAATTTACACACAATGTAAAGAACAACAGGTATTGTCAAATTTTGTCAAAACCTGAAAAAAGGACAAAAATGCTGAGAAACGAGATACGAGATTTTCTAAAAACAACAATATATATATGTGTGTGTGTATGTGTGTGTGTGTGTGTGTGTGTGTGTGTGTATGTGTGTGTATGTGTGTGTGTAGTCTGTTAGGTGGAGTGTGGCAGTCCCAAAAGTAAATAAGAACACTTTATAGGCTCTGCTACTGTGCAAAAGTTGTGATTCTAGATTTAAAACGGTGAGTAAATGGTGAGTAAATGGTACCAAATGGTATTATTTAATAAAATAATAATAATAATAAGATTATAATAAAGAACAATGTCAAGCCAACTTCATTCACAAGCTTTTGCTCCGACACCGATGAGACATTTCTTCATATTTAGGCTGGAAAGCCCAAATAATGTAGAACTATGTAAAATTATTCGTTCTTGTATCACTTTATCAGACTTTTTATCACTGTTAGAAATTCCTGGACTAGTAAAGTGAGCTTACCGATCACTCTGAGCTCCGCGTTGGAGTACACCTCCCCGTATTTGTTCCCGGCCACACATTGGTATATTCCAGCATCGGCCAGCGCCAAGTGGCTGATGGACAGGGCTCCATTAACCACCTGCACCCTCTCCTGCGGAGTACAAAGACAAATATCTCCGTTAAGGGTCTTTTACCGAGATTGCTAATCTGCATAAAAGCCTTCGCCGTCCGGGAGCGTGAATTATGTCTGCAGGCTGATGGACGCAGCCGTCCATAAATCTGGGCATTCGTTGTTAATGGGGGGGTGGGAGTAGAGGAGGGGTGGGAGGTGGGAAGGTGGAGGGCAGGCCGGTGGAAAAACGACAGTAATAAATCTGTATGTTTATGATGTGGAAATACAGCCGTTCGCTGTTTGTTTCCCGAGCAGAGCTGGAGCTTTGACTCTGTTTCAGTACGAGAGAGAGTGAGAGAGAAAGAGAGAGAGAGGGAAAGGGAGGAGGAGAGTAGAAGGTAAGCCTGGCTTAAATCTTTAAGCTGACAGTTTTATGACACCTCTAATATGCTCTGAACTGTTGGGCTATCTCAAGGATGTGTCCCCCATATCAGTCCTGCCCACACGTGTCTGACGAGCGTCTGTCTCAGGAATAATTAGAGATGAATAAATCAAATTTTGGAGCCCAAAATGCGCCAGGAAAGCACAAAATTCATGGAACAGATTTGGTAATCCATGCATGTGTTTAGCTCTCAGCAGGGATTGCTTGGAACAGGCCTGAGAAACACAGTAGCGTACTAGAAACGTTCCCTTTCTGTCTCCCAGCTACAATCCTTTTTAGCCTATAACATCTGTTTAATACCTCAGGTTCTACAGACATCATTCTTCCAAACGGATAAAACAGGCAAAACAGTCGCTTTACACAATAAATATCATTTGTAACAGAGCACGATACATTTGTTTACCCTCAGCAGCTGCGTGCAAGAAATGTTCAGCTAGTATTTTGTGTGATGGTGTCAGGAATTGATCGCTTTGGGTGTTTTGAAGCTTTTATTTGGTCTTCTGACTCATTTTCATTTAGTTTATAGCTTTTGTCACTGTAACATACTGTGGCACCGTGCCTTTTGTCTAAAAAACACTAAAAAGGCCATTTTTAAAAAGTCTCAGCAAATCCATGGGCCAGCTGTGTTTTTATGTCATGTTTACTTAGCGTTTTACCATTGTTTATTCAAAACATGCCAAACCTACAATCGCAAAATAGGCACTGAATACTTATTCTAAAATAATTCTTAATCAAACTAAATTGCTTAGGCATTAAAAATGCCTATTTGTTTGAACTAGACACCAGGCATCCTTTCTTTTGGTGGAACCACGGGCCCACAGTTTGTTGTTGGTGGGGGGGTCAGAATGCGGACTTTGTTGCAATGCATGATGGGGACTGTAGTGCATCTCAGGGTGAAACGGGCTACTAAGAATTAGAAATTGAAATGATTGTGGACTGTGTTGTGGGTCTGATGTGGACTGTGTCGCGGGCCTGATGCAAACTGTGTCGTGGACCTGACGCGGACTGCGTCGTGGACCTGACGCGGACTGCGTCGTGGACCTGATGTGGACTGCGTCGTGGACCTGATGTGGACTGCGTCGTGGACCTGACGTGGACTGTGTCGTGGACCTGACGTGGACTGTGTCGTGGGTCTGACACGGACTGTGTCATGGACCTGACGTGGACTGTGTCGTGGACCTGACGCGGACTGCGTCGTGGACCTGACGTGGACTGTGTCGTGGACCTGACGTGGACTGTGTCGTGGGTCTGACACGGACTGTGTCATGGACCTGACGTGGACTGTGTCGTGGACCTGACGCGGACTGTGTCATGGGTCTGACGCGGACTGTGTCATGGGTCTGACGTGGACTGTGTCGTGGACCTGGCATGGACTGTGGGCCTTGTGTTTGACACATGAGGTCTAAAGGCTGTGCTGCGTCAGTAGTCGTGGACTGGGGGTTAGGGAACCAGCCCTGTGACAGGAAGGTTGTTGGTTCGATCCCCTGAGACAACAGGACACAACTGAGGAGCCCTTGAGCAAGACACCTAATCCAACTGCTCCTCAGGTGCTATGGATATTGCCACCCATGGCTCTGGGCACTGCCCCTATAGTGTGTTTCACTAGTGTGTATGTGGTGTTGCACTGCAGAGATGGGTTTAATGCGAAGGCAAGATTTTCCCTTTGTTGAACTAATAAGGGCCACTTAACTAACTTAATAAAACAATGTAAACATACATGGCACAGGTCACTCTGGCACAGGAACAGCCTGCTTAATTGAAGAGGAGATGAAGAGAAGATGGGAAATAGTCACGTAAAGCTGAACTATGAACCTCAAAAGCGGATCTCAGGGGGAACATAAAGTAAGAAATGTGAAGTATGGGAGATATTCTGAAAATAAAATGTGGGTACTGCTAAACTGAATCAACAAACTAAAAAGTCCTGAAGTTATTTTTATTAATTATATTACTGAACTACACTGTATGATATTTTTAATAAATGAAAAGATTATTTAAAAAGTTATGAGAAATAAAACTTCAATGTGTATCCTGAAGTCCAAGTTGCACATATTTTTTGTTCTGCTTGTGAACAAATCAAAAACAGCAGGTGATTCTTCTCCACTCCTGTTCTAGACAAGCAACATCTCCAGTTCTGTTGTTTTTCAGTTTTTGATATAATTCAAAATTGCCTGTTGTCTTTTACATGGTGTGTAAATTTCATGATGAATGGACCAAAATAAACAGCCCAAAATTACTTGGAAAAAAGTCTACTTACCTACCTCTCTATCTGTCTGTATCTCTGTCTCTCTGCCTGTCTATCTGTCTCTGTCTGTGTATCTCTCTGTCTGTCTATCTGTCTGTCTATATATCTGTATATACATATATCTATATGTGTTTCTCTCTATTTGTCTGTCTGTCTGTCTATCTGTCTTTGTCTGTGTATCTCTCTGTCTGTCTATATATCTGTCCCTGTCTATCTGTCTGTCTGTCTCTCTGTCTGTCTGTCTGTCTCTGTCTATCTATCTCTGTTTCAATCTGTCTATGTATATGGGTTTCTGTCTATGTATCTGTCTGTCTATCTATCTGTCTCTGCCTGTGTATCTATCTGTCTATCTGTCTATCTATCTGTCCCTGTCTTTCTGTCTATCTGTCTCTGTCTGTGTATCTATCTGTCTGTCTCTATCTATCTGTCCCTATCTGTCTATCTATCTGTCTGTCTGTCTATCTGTTTGTCTTTCTATCTGTCTATCCGTCTGTCTGTCTGTCTGTCTGTCTGTCCGTCTGTCTGTCTATCTATCCATCTCCTACAGACTTAATAAGCTAATGATTTTGTTATAATCAACAATTATAAAAACAAACCACAGAAAAAGACTCACCTGTTATTTTTAGCCAAAATTAATAACTTTTACACCTGGTCTCCAACGGGTGAGGTGGCAAAGCCACCCCTGCTGGTCAAAGCTAGTGTAACATGCCAAGTGTTAGTGAATGTATTTAATTTTTCATAAGTTACCATCTGATGCACTTTAACAGTAGGAAAATATTGTGAATGAGAAAATGACATATAAGGGTCTTTGCTGTATTTCAGAGCTTCGGTAAATAAACAATAGTGCAAACTGGTTTCATAAACATTAGTGAATGACTGCAGCTACTTATTAATAATAATTTTAAATATTAATAACTAAGTAATGAGCCTGGATGAAGGGGTAAACTCTCTCTCACTCTCTGCCCTTGGTCTCCCTCTGTTCTGTGCAGTCTTGATCCCTTGCTTTATTAGCGCATGTTTCAGCTAATGCACTGCCCGGCCTGTGGTTGGAGAGAACCAGGGGGAGGTGGGAGGAGTGGCACTCGAAAGGCTGCCCTCGCCAAGACCTCTGCGGCTAATCCGGTGGGTTTGAGTGGTGTTCTCTTTGGCTGTGCTCGGGTGGGTCGGGGTAACGTCAGTGAGGGGAGAGCGAGGGAGGACGAGGCCGCTGGCGTGGAAAAGCACACAGCGGCGTATATCAGTCTAGTGCGGCTAGCGCTATTAATTAAGCGTGACGGTCCACTTAAATCAGCAGTTTTGCAAGGAGGAGGACCTGAGGGGGGACCATCTGCACGCCTTATGCTGAATTAAAGTGATCAGCAATGTTGGCACTCGCAGCGTTGGGTCACTTCGGCGTACGCTCAGGACAATGCGGCTGCTTTTTATGGTGCCTGTCCCCTGGCAGCGCGGACAGGTTGGAGCTTTATGGAGCTCTCATGGGCAATTTTCACTGGTAACTCTTAGAAGTCACAACTATGAGGCCATAACAAAAGAACAGTATAATTCGATATGAGCTGTTTCTCGCTTGTAGCTCATTAAAGGAATGGAGAAAACGTGTGGAAAGTGCAGTTTCGTAGCTTTCCATCCACCCCACATCTGTGTTTGTGAGAAATAGAGATGTTTATTCATGATTTGCATCTGAGAAGTTATCGTAGAAAAAACGAAAAAACCATCCTTCATATTTTTGCAACGTTTTGCCGCTTCTCGACGGTAGCTACAGAGTCCAAAAGTCTGAGACCACAGTGAAAATCTGGGGTTTTTTCATTAAACCTGGAAATCAACTAAAAAATGACCATTGAAGTGAAGAACGAAGAAGAAATGTTAAAGGTTCTGCACGGTTTCTAGGTCAATATTCAAACTGAAGCAAAGTTGTACGAAAAGGTGAGATTTTTTCCGTCTTATTCCTTCCCCCGTTCAGATCGACTCATCAGTACATTTCATTTAGTGAACAGAGGCTTTTGCATGAACTCAGGGAGTCCATGTAGCTCGAGTGGACAGGCGCCACCAAATGCCCAACAACCGTTTTACACAATTACATTACATTACATTGCATTTAGCAGACGCTTTTATCCAAAGCGACTTACAAATAATGTGGTACATAGAACAAACATAGTCAGGCCTTAAAGGAGGCCAAGGGGTAAAAGCAGGGTAGAGAAGGGAAGGAGGGCAAGAAGGAGATGAGGTTGGTAGTGGCTAGATTTGCAAGAGGCGATTAGAGCAAGTGCTCCCTGAAGAGCTCCGTCTTCAGGAGTTTCTTAAACATAGCGAGGGACGCCCCAGCTCTGACAGCGGAAGGTAGCTTGTTCCACCACTGGGGAATCAAGTATGAGAACAGTCTCGATTGCTTTGTGTGAATGTTTGGCAAAGCTAAGCGACATTCATTGGAGGATCGCAGCGGCCGGGCGGTGCTGTAAGCCTTTAGGAGCGAGTGCAGGTAGGAAGGAGCCTGCTCTGTTAACACCTTGTAGGCAATCGTAAGAGTTTTAAATTTGATACGAGCAGCAACCGGTAACCAGTGGAGCTCAATGAGCAGTGGGGTGACATGCGCCCGTTTTGGTTGGTTAAAGACCAGACGCGCTGCAGCGTTCTGAACCATCTTCAGTGGTTTTACAACACAGGCCGGGAGGCCCGTCAGTATGGCATTGCAGTAGTCGAGGCGTGAGATGACCACTGCTTGTACCAAGAGTTGGGTAGCGTGTTAGAAACGGCCGTATCTGTCTGATGTTGTACAGCGCAAAGCGGCAGGACCGAGCCACCGAGGCAACATGGTGCATGAAAACATTTTTCGTAAAAAGTCTTTGGGACAGAAACGTAACTAATGAAACAATGGAAAAAGCAAACCTTGAAGTCAGAGACCACCCTTCATTTATTTAAATTCCAGTCAAAACCAATCATTAAGTTATTCATTTCTCAGCATCAGAAAAAGGGGAGGTCACAGGGGAGGTCACTGCTAGCCACAGGCTTCACCCTCACAGTGACCCCCGTCCACACAAAGCCCACAACAACCCACAGCCCAGACACAAAACAATGAAACGCATCCACCCGCTTTACTTACGGACAATAAAGTAAACAAAATTAAACAGCATATTTACAGTCAGTTTTAGGAGGGCGTGCGCCTGTCATGAGCCTCCGTGCATGGCCACCCAATGGCCTCCCGAGCCTCTCTCAGCACCAGCCAATAGCAGGTCACCAGATGATTACAGCAACTAAATATAACATCTGTTTTGTTCAGTGTTTGATGTGTCCACTCTTTGCCTTCATTACTTTTTGCCGTCTCTACTTTCCCTCATTCTTGCTTTCTTTCAATTTTTCAAAGAAATCTGATGTTTTTCCTCCAAAGTTCAGTCTTAGCAGCTGGTTGATGCCGTTGATGCTGATTTCTGCAGTAATCAAACCCATTCAGTGGTGCTGAGGTCTGGACTCTGGGGTGGTCAGTCCATCGTTCAGCTTCTTTGTTTGATGTGTCCGTCTCCTTTTCTCAGCGAGGTTCTTCTTGATCAGCTACACGTCCTTTCAGACCCACAGCGCTGAGTGGTCTTCTCACAGTGGAAGGATGGACAGAAACACCTGTGGATGTTTTCAGATCTGAAGCAGCTTGATCTTCTCCTCTCTCTCAGAGATCAAAGCTTTAAGTGCTGTTTATCTGATGGGGGCAGTTTTGGGGTCTACCAGGTCTTCCAGGTGACTGTTAGGAACCCCGTTTTCTCTGTAGCTCTAACCATTTTCTGAACTCCAGTTTTGGAAACTCCTTTCGTTAAGCTGTTTTGACTGGAAATGAAACGCACTGAATGGTGGTCTCTGACTTTGGCACAGCACTGTATGAGGCAAGCACACTTAATAAGCAGTGTTTAGTGAGAACGTCAGTCAGTCAGTTTGGAGAAGTTTGTACGCAGAAGGAGAAGAACATTTCAGTGTGGAACGCTCTCTTGCTTAACTGCAGTGCAATTCCAGCAACAGGCATTAAGAAGTGACTGCAGGGAACGCAATGACATTGACCAGTGAGTCTGCCCGCTTCTTTATGGCCAGATTAGGTTAGCTGTGAGGCAGCATTTGGTTAATGTCGTTGTCTAATAAACCCGCCTCTACGTGAACAATCGTTCCACGGAAAGCCTCCAAGACGGACGGAGAGCAGGGTCACCTTAGCAATGCTACGTTCCAATACGCAGAGCAGAACGAGGAAAGGTCTTCATTGATTAAGCATAATGAACGAAAGCAAACGGCCTACCTTGGCGCCTCCCACTTCCTGCGCTGCATCGGCGACCTTTACTTATCAGATTGATTAGAGCGCTGATGTTGACAATGACATTTGGAAATTGTAATACTTCTACATTGATTAAGTCATTTATCCCTCTGAAAATCAGCGGCGTGGTATACCTTTCTGACGCAAAGGGTAAGACAAGGACCTTGGCCCAATCAAGGATTTAGCATTTCACCAGCTGCAATATTAGTCGATAGACTACGCAATCGTGTCTTGATCACTCTATGCAATTTGCAGACAGGAGACCTAATTGAAATACGAGCGCATAACTTTTATATGACTATCACTGAATTACAGCCACTGAATTAAGAGTCATAGGTTCAAGAGCCTCGCAAGATCCTCAGCATTGTGATCCTCTTGAGATGATATATGAAGTATCGCTTTGAACTCTGTGTAAAAGAGCCCAGAACTCAGAAAAGGTCTGCATAATGAAATCATTCAGAGTGGTTTGGTGTGAAACGCTCCATTCTAGAGAGTCAGAATGGTCCACAGTGGTGGTGATAGGAACCAGACGTCCACCTCGGAAAGCTCCCTCACAGAAAGTTATTACATGAAATGGTTATGAATACGCTGCCTGAGGTCTGAGAAATTGTTTACAACAGTTTTACGAGGTTTTGGACTACAACCCATCTTTCAATCTCCATTTAATGGTGGAGGGGCACATGCAGGGCTCTGAGAGGCAAAACAGTCTCCAAATAACATTACATATAAAAACTCAGAAGACGTGTGGAGGTCCACTGGTGGTTCTGCGCCCCTGAGCGAGTCCAAAATGAATGGATTGCTATGAAGTAGAGGTCCGCATTCCTGCGGGACCCACCATAATGTTTTGTGGCGCAGAGCTAATTTTCAGCGTCCTGCGCAGGAGTGGGTGGTTACCCGGCCCAAGGCGGGTGGGAGCGGGACAAAATACATGTAGAGAAGTCCCGCAAATGAAAGAAAAGCCTAAATAAAATGATAAACACTTAATATAAAGTGGGAACTCATTTCTATAGAAAAATCATTGTCTTTAACAGCCATAGTTACACATTAACAATACATGTAATTACAATATAACTACTAGTGATGTATTCACTATTACAAATGCACTACAGTAGTACAGTTTACGTAAATACTCATGCGTATCAATTTCAGTTATCACTCGTGTAATTACACAAGTGTATTTGATGGTTGTAATAGCATATTTTCTCTTATGTAGTTACACATTTGTAACAGTCACATTACTGTTCTATTACAGAATAGATGAAAGCCAGAACTTTGGTCAGACACACTGCTACTACTACAGCTAGCTAAGTGTTATGAAAGTTGTGCTACTGTTCCAACATTACAAGCTGTAACCGTAACCTGAAGGAAATAATGAGTTACACTAAAGTACATAAGCTGTTGTACTGTCATCCATCCGTAACAGTGAGAACACCAACAGTAGTAACGTTGTTGTTGCGTGTGTTGTTAACGTAAGACACTTAATATAAAGCTGGACCTCAAATTTCACTCCTTTTCTCAACAATGAACTGCAGGACACACATTTTTGAGCTTTTTACTTTTTACTTCCCAAAATTAAAGGACATCCCTGCATAAACGGACAAAGACATGTTTGACTTTTTGTTTTTAGCCATTTAGCTCCATTCACTCCCATTCACTTGCGTGTGGGCGCCCTCTAGTGGTGTGTTGTCATGTTTTTGACACGGCTGGAGAAAGCCAGTTAAGGGATCTCTCTCCTTAAACCGGCTGCTAAACTGGTGCTGGACTGTAAATGAAGTGACTACGTTTTTGATTTGGCATCATGACCCATCATAAAATCTGAGTCCCAGTAAACCCAGTAAACCCCGCTGCTCACATCCTAAATAAATACAAATAATGCGTGGCCATAACTTAGTAAGGCATGGGAACAAGATAATTAAGTCAGGGCCATAACTTAGTAAGGCATCAGAACAAGATAATTAAGTTGTTGCAACAACTAAGTAAGGTGTGGGAACAAGATAATTAAATTGTGGCCACGACTTAGTAAGGTATGGGAATGAGACCCTTATGCATGGCCATGACTTGGTAAGGCACAGGAAGAAGATAATTAAGTCGTGGCCACAAATTAGTAAGACGTGGAAACAAGATAATTAATTTATGGGTACGACATGGTAAGACATGGTAATAGGATCCTGGGAACAAGATAATTAAGTTGTTGCCACAACTTAGTAAGGCGTGGGAACAAAATAATTAAACTGTGGCCATGACTTAGTAAGGCATGGGAATGAGATCTTTATGCATTGCCATGATGTGGGAAGGTATGGGGATGAGACAGTTAAGTCATGGCCACGACTTATTAAGGCACCGGAACAAGATAATTCATTTGTGGCCCTGACATAATGAGGCATGGGAATGAGATCCTTATGCATGACCATGACTTAGTAAGGCATGGGAATGAGATAATTAAGTCTAACTAATTAGATGCCTTACTAAGTCATGGCCACAAATTATTAAAGCAAGGGAACAAAATAATTAAGTCGTAGCCAAAACTTAGTAAAGCATGATCTCATTCCACTCATTAGGATCTCGTTCATACATGTTAATAAGGTGTGGCCATGCATTATTTGTATTTATTGTTTTTACTTATATGGAATTTCAAACCACTCTGACTTTGCTTTCGTCTCAACAACTGAATTATGCAGAACTTTAGAAAAATCATTCAGAATTCCCCCCAAGTCTGTTACTCTAATCGGAAAAGTTGCTTCTTCTGTGAGCAAAGAACAAAGAAATCGGTGCACAGATTGTTAATTATGCAGTGCTGAGATACGCGGTGATGTGTCGGTGGAGAGACACTGAGCGCGAGTCTGTTGGAGGGAGTGCCTTTAAGCAGAGTATTGCAGTCCCACCTCGTATACAACACTGTGTGAAAGTTTCAGGCGTCTAAGCAGATTTTTAAACAATGTACCTCAACAGTGAGTTTATCACAATATACATTAGAATAAAGTCATATTTATAATTCAAATAAACAGAAAAACAATAAAAAGGAACAAGAATTTCTCGGGTCCATATTTTTCCTTGACACCTTCACAGCCGCCACAGAGACTCGTTAATATCATCAATGACATCATGAGCTCAATTTACTGAGCTCTGATTGGTCAAACCAGGAGCTGCTTTTTAACTACATATAATACTGGACTTCCTCGAGGAGAGGCTTGGAGATGGGTAAACAAACACGCCAACATCCAGAAAATCACTGTTTATTTTATATATATATATAATAAACAGTGATTTTCTGGATGTTGGCGTGTAAAAAAACAAATAATGCGTGTATAAAAAATATAAATATAATATAAATATATATTAATTAATAATTTTATATATATATATATATATATATATATATATATAATTATTAATTAATATTCTATACGTTTTGTTTATTCAAATATTAACCTTTTTCTCAGCAAATAAACACAAACTACACAAATAAACAGATTTTGAAAATGTGTCTTGGGGGCCTAAGACTTTCTCACAGTACTGTATAGCATCTTCAGATGGATCGATTTGCTCTGTTTTGTTTGCCAATGTGTTGCGCAATGAGGCAAATTACCATAAAGTGTATTCATTTGTTTATTTATTGCATCCGAGCTGCACCGAGGCCCCAGCGATCAATCTCTACTGAATTATGCGGCCTCATAATGGGGCAAGGCTCCGTTAGAATTCTGGGAAAAGGAGTCTTTTGTAAATGCATCACTCTAATGGCCAATAATTCATCCAAGGAGTCAACAAACAGAGGCTGAATATTACACAGGGTTGAGTTACATATAAGGAGATAAAAGTGATTCACCATTTATTGTATCCTAGTGAAGCACTATAATGGAGAGGAGAGAAAGCACGGAGAGCATGTTTAGCAGACAGTAAAGGTTTATAAGCCCTCTCCCATTGGCCTGTGGGGAAAAAGGGATTAAATTTGGCTCCCCGAGTTCAGAGATTTAATAGAAGATTACTGTGCCTCTTTCGTCATTGTGTTCCAGAACCGGTGTATCAGCTGTTTGTTTGGGTCCAGCCATGGGTGACCACGTTTATATGCACCTGACCTTTCTTTATGGAAACTGCACAGTGTGAATTGTGTGAATATTCCACATATGATAAGAAAAGGTTTAAAATTGTCCAAGAATTTTGTGGTGGTCCTCACTGTTGTTGCTGCTAAACATCACGTGGGTGTTATTCTATCCAGTTTGGTGAATGTGCTTGAGGCAGTCTGTACGAGATAAAAGCTGCTTCCATCTCTAAAACAGAGGTATCAGCCATACATTGTCTGGGCTGGACCACCCTGATTAAGGATTTCGTCCAGCCTAATGCTGCGTCCATATGTGTGCAGAGGACCAACAACAAACCAGATATTCTGCTCTTTTCAGAAGTGCCAAAACATTCCATCACTGCGGTTGATGGCAAAAGTTGGGCGTCCTGACTGGCCCCTCCCAGTCATCCATGTGCTTGTGTTTACTTTTTGGCCTTGTCCACGTGCTTCCTTGTTTTGTTTCTTCCCTGTTCTGCCCCCTTGTTTCCAGACTCTGCCCTGGAATATTTTCACCTGTGTCTCGTTAACCTGTTCCTGTATTTAAGCCCTGTGTTTTCCCCTGTGAGTTTTGCTGGTCTTTGTATTGTATTGTCTGGTTTGGTGTTTGTTCTGCTGGCCTCCCTTGTTTGTTTAGCCTGTATTCCTTTTTGTTATGTCTGTCCCTCATTCTATCCATGTTGGCTCTCTGAGCCTGGACTGCTTTGACCCTGATTCCGGATTTGCCCCTAATAAATCTAGAAGAATTTTTCTAGAGTTAACAACCATTTGTCACTGTGTTTTGCACGCTGTGAAATTAGACTCCTGCATTTAACCCATCCGTGCAGTGAAACACCCACATACATGCACACTAGGGGGCAGTGAGGACACTTGCCCAGAGAAATGGGCAGCCCTATCAACAGCACCCAGGGAGCAACTGGGGGTTAGATGCCTTGCTCAAGGGCAATTCAGTCATGGACTGTGAGCCAAGGGGATCGAACCGGTGACCTTCCGGTGACAGCGCAGTTTCCTTAACCTCCTGCCCCCATCTCGCTTCTCTTCACATATGCGTCCACCTCAACGTTACATTGTGAAAATTGAACTTGTGGCAGTGCTCCACCAAGAACAACGAGTTGAATTTCCCCATCTTTTGTCATCAACCACATGCTGCGTCCCAATTATGCACTTATGCCCTAACTAGTGTTTGAGTATGTGGTATGTGGTATAATCACAAGTGTCAAAGTTGAGTATACTCAAAAATCCACAATGCTCACTCAGAATCAATACATTTTTGTGTATAGTGATGATGGACACTACTGTCCGACAGTCCAATGGCAAACGGAAAGGGAGGAACTTCTTTCATCTGGAAAATTCTGAAAAAAAGCCGGACGGTGACGTGAGAGCAGGTGCGGTGGTAGCAGGACCAGAAATGGTGTATAAATGTGAGACCGTCCCAAATTTGTAAAACATTCAGTAAACAAACAAATGCGTTATACTGACTAATGTTTTCATTTCTTAGAGTTTCTGTCAGAAATTATTTTGTGAATGCACGTTAATTTGTTAGCTCGTCTTCAGAGTCTAGCTTGCTATGATGCGCGTTGCCACAGCAACGGTTCATCACTTCCTGTCGGTAAGAATGGCGTAGTATGTTAATATTTTGTGTACTAACCTGTCGAGCTCATACTATTAAGATAAGTACGCAGTACATACTGTATAGTATTAGTGTGTAGTACACAATTGGGATGCAGCCACAGTGTTGGACTAAACTGGATGCTGAGGTTTTGGGAGCCATGGATGCCAAATATCTCGCTGTTAAACTCCCAATAAACCCAGTATTACACAACACATAATAAAAGATTGGAGAGGGTCCTCGTGCCGTTCCCCACCTTAAAGAAACATTGCTAAAGCTCTCTTCTGATAATCACAGAGGTCTGATCATTTCCTACCACAGTCCAAAGATAATCATAGATGCTAAATTGCTCCCAGGTGGGAGTTTGTGTGTGATAGTAAAAAGTGACTCATCAGATCTACTTATTCTTATTATAGACTTCATTGAATTACGAGCGCATAACTTTTATATGACTATTACTGAATTACAGCCACTGAATTAAGAGTCATAGGTTCAAGAGCCTCGCAAGATCCTCAGCATTGTGATCCTCTTGAGATGATATATGAAGTATCGCTTTGAACTCTGTGTAAAAGAGCCCAGAACTCAGAAAAGGTCTGCATAATGAAATCATTCAGAGTGGTTTGGTGTGAAACGTTCCAATCTAGAGAGTCAGAATGGTCCACAGTGGTGGAGATGTGAACCAGACGTCCACCTCGGAAAGCTCCCTCACAGAAAGTTATTACATGAAATGGTTATGAATACGCTGCCTGAGGTCTGAGAAATTGTTTACAACAGTTTTACGAGGTTTTGGACTACAACCCATCTTTCAATCTCCATTTAATGGTGGAGGGGCACATGCAGGGCTCTGAGAGGCAAAACAGTCTCCAAATAACATTACATATAAAAACTCAGAAGACGTGTGGAGGTCCACTGGTGGTTCTGCGCCCCTGAGCGAGTCCAAAATGAATGGATTGCTATGAAGTAGAGGTCCGCATTCCTGCGGGACCCACCATAATGTTTTGTGGCGCAGAGCTAATTTTCAGCGTCCTGCGCAGGAGTGGGTGGTTACCCAGCCCAAGGTGGGTGGGAGCGGGACAAAATACGTGTAGAGAAGTCCCGCAAATCAAAAGAAAAGCCTAAATAAAATGATAAACACTTAATATTTAGGATATATAAATAATATCTAATAACAAAATAACAAAAAATAATAAGCTCATTCTACATAGCTGTGAAGCAGCCAATTACATGGACAACACGCAAATTGTACTCTTGAAGGCTACCGAATAAGGCAGAGCCTACAGACTGTATTCGCACTGTAGCAAATGGCATTGATAACAATTAACTAGTCTTATTCAACCTAAATAGATACTTTGAATGAACAATTCTTTCAAATAACGTATTTTTGGAGTTGAATAAAACAAGTTCAGTTGCTTGTTGCTAAATGAAGTGATGATCTTAGGTGGATCTGACGAGCCCTTTTTACAGTGTGCCCTGCGAAGGATGGGCGATCTGTCCAGGGTGTTTCCTGCCTTCTGCCCAGTAAATGCTGGGACAGGCTCCAGCACCCCCTGTGACCCAGAAGGATTAGCAAGTTTTATATATATATATGTGTGTGTGTGTCTGTGCATGTGTTTGTGTTAAATTGAGCAAAAAAAATTGAGCTTGAGCACTAAACCTACCCGAAAAATGTCATATTTAAGCTTGTTTACTGTAAATGTTGTGTTTTTACTTTTGACGTTTTAATCAGAACATCAACAAAAGGTGTAATTTCACATACAACCATATGCCAAATGAATAAATAAACAAACAGATAAATAAAGGAATGAAAACTATGTGACTGTATGGCCCTTTCAGAAGCTGTACTGTGCTGTAACGTGTCAGACAGACTGTACAGAGCTTCATTGTCCTGAGGGATGAAGATACGAGATGACAAACCTCTGTGGGCTCCAGGTTTTCTCCATTTTTCATCCACCTGTAGGAGGGTTTGGGTTTGCCTGTGGCTGTGCACTCCCACACCAGAGCGTCGTCGATGGCCTTCTGCATGTCCTGTGGCTTTTCAATCAGCTGCGGAGGAGCTGCACACCAAAATCAAAACAAAGAGGACGAAAGGCACATTAGTTTCAGGCGTGCCAGTCCGGTCCAGTCAAGCTCATCGGCGTGGTGACTCTTTCAGACTGCAGGGAATGACACATAAAGAAATAATAAACAAAACGGCTGACCGCTGTCCGTTCGAGAAGGTGAATCGGCCGAAGATGCGCTGCTCGTGCGATCTGCTGTGACACGTTTGGTGAGCAACAGTGTGACGCTTTTGTTTTGCAAGAAGTCCTTATTGCGTATGTCAACAACGAAAACAACAACAGCGTCCCTGCGTCCTGCATCGCAGAGTAAGGACAGAGTAAGGACGCTGCCCACTGCAATCGATACCATTAAAACAAACTATGTTTTAATTATATATGAGCTGCATTGATTCCTACCTTTTAAAGCTGTGTAACTCAAACCCGGCTAATATTGAGGAAAAACCTCTGAACACCTTTTATGGACACTAATTCCTAATGGGAAATAAAAACATCCATAAAGTACAGTAATAAATAAATAAGCCGATCAGCTAAACACCAAACACGAAACACCATTCGGAATGTCCAGATTTCACCAAATTCATCACAATCATGCTATATAAAGATAAAAAAGGAAACCAAAAGTGGCCCCGAATGAAAAAAACAGAAAGAAATGAATGCATATATATAAAAATCAAAACATGAAATTTCACACATTGTGTAGATCAGCGGTAAAACGTGACAGAGTCTTCAATTCGGGATATAAACGGCAAAACTGGTCAAGAAACAGGAGAAAAAACAGCTCTGTGATCATGTAATGTTCTGCTAGCACGCCTATGGGACTTTAGTGGTATGTTATTATACTAATGCTATGCTAACAATCAATCACATTCATTTTTGCTTGCCTGTTATAGATTAAACATAGATATCTAAAGCTTCCTAAATACACTCTATATGTTTAATTTGAAGCTTGTAACAGACAATAAGGTATATTTTGTTGCAACACTGGCTGAAGGGCAGCATTCACAAAGCCACGACACCTTCGAGTCCCAAACCCTAACAGCTAAAATAACACATTCGTTTTGATTTGTTTTAAAGCGAAGTTGAAAGACTTAGACTTATGAGTTTAACTTTAAATTAAAAATGCTCAAAAAATGCTGTTCTGATGTCACTGTGGGCGGAGCCTTATTTAAGCCACACCCCTGTTTTTTAGAGCAAGAAGTGAGGCTGCATCCCTCTCCCTCATGGCCACATGGTGAGCAGTTAGATCCCATTGATTTGATTTTCAGTAAATGTCCCAAAGTCTGAAAATCAGGGTGGAATAATATAATTATTTTTATTGAGTTCAGTACTTTTTTGTGTTTTAATGAAAAATATGATGACTTTATGTGTGAAGAGCTGTGCAAAGCTGTGTTTGCTGGTTATCTACCGGCTGGCATTTCTTGAGTTCTGCTCAAAATGAGCCAAAATGGTCATGAAACAAAAAAAAAACTCACTACTGAACCGTTTGGCAGTGTTATACGTACTTTAGTAGTGACAAAATGGAATGTTCAATCATTTGTTTTAATGAAATAAACATTTAAGGTTTAGAGTCACTCAAAGTAAAAGGATTTCAGTCTAAAATCAAAGTCAGTTGAAAGTCTGAAATATGTTTTCCTCTTTTAACCAGTTTGGTAGAATCATCCATATAGACTTATGCCTGTTGTTATGAAAGGTTTATGTAGGCGTTGTGTATCCTTATCAACGCCGCCCTGCAGTCGTCCAGTAATGAGGTCATAGAGCTGCTGCCGACATTTTCCCTTCCTAACAACTAACCTGAAACTATTTAGACTACGGCTCACAGTACCAGTGAGTGATGTATCTAGAACCTCCAGAAGATCTAGAGATACATATCTTTTCGTTATGCTCTGTAAACAAAAGTGGGATTGGTTGATTCCTCTGTCACTTCGCAATTATTTTGGTAGTTAATTTGATGTGTAAGGCCTTCAGTCAGGCTCCTGAAGCCCTGACCAATGGTAGAGCTCACTTCAGTGCAAATAACAAAAACAATAAAGTGATAACACCTTTAGTCAATATTTCTCATACTGACATTGTTGTAAGCTTATGATAAGATTATTTACTTATTTTTAGACAATATTTATTTGTTTTAAGTGGATTTGTTAAGCAAAAGTCTCATTTTAATGGCAGAAATTTTTGCTTATTAATTTATTAAAAACAATCAACCATATCTGCCAATATAGTGAGATCATTTCACTTATTAAAATGGCTTAAAAGTAAAAAATAATAAAAAAAATAGCTGAATAATCCTAGAAAACACCAACAGCAGTCCAAAAATAATAAATATTAGATAAATTCTATAGGCATAAGATGCCAAAGTACTTTTTTTGCAGCACTGCTTGTATCTACCTAGAAACCTCACAGAAAACGATCCTAAGTGGACATTTTTTCACTGAGAATTTCTGAAATCTAAACCTTTTGTGTCCAAATAAGAGAAATAACAGTTTTATGGCAAAACCTTTACTGCAGAGTTTAAAAACAACAAGCCTGTAAAATCTATTAAATAGAAATGACCTACAAAATACAGCCAAGCATTTTTTATTTATTTCACATAAATCATTAGGCTTCCTCTGAAGGTCTAGAAGGCCCTGAGGGCTCCCCACTGGTGTACATACTAGACTATTAGGCCTTCGTTCGTTGTGGAATCTCACTCACTTTAACATTCACAACTTCTGTGATGCTGCTTCTTTTTCCTCTCCTTATTTCTGTCAGTGCGCTCCAGTCTATTTCTCACCCACCATGACAGTATTGACTTTCAGTCCCCCCTCCCAAATCAAGCCAGGCAGTCGGGCCCTGGCTAAGCCCAACCCACACAGCGCGCAATCACAGCCAGCCTCTTACAGTCAACCAAAGGCACATATCATCACTGTGGGAGCAAAAGCTTGTATCTCCAAAATGGTAACACATGATGAGAATTTAAAGGCTCTGTATCCTACATATCATACATCAGAGTGATGACAGCAACTCAGCCACGAAGTGGTCGGCCACGTAAACTGACAGAGCGGTCAGCGGATGCTGAGGGGCATAGTGCGCAGAGGTCACTGACTTTCTGCAGAGTCAATCACTACAGACCTCCAAACTTCATGTGGCCTTCAGATCAGCTCAAGAACAGCGTAGAGAGCTTCATGGAATGGGTTTCCATGGCCGAGCAGCTGCATCCAAGCCTTACATCACCAAGCGCAATGCAAAGCGTGGAATGCAGTGGTGTAAAGCGCCGCCACTGGACTCTAGAGCAGTGGAGACGTGTTCTCTGGAGTGACCAATCACGCTTCTCCATCTGACAATCTGATGGATGAGTCTGGGTTTGGCAGTTGCCAGGAGACGGTACTTGTCTGACTGCATTGTGCCGAGTGTAAAGTTTGGTGGAGGGGGGATCATGGTGTGGGGTTGTTTTTCAGGAGTTGGGCTCGGCCAATAGTTTTGGGCTTAGTTGGGTTCATAGTTTTATTCATAACTCATTACTGTACAACTGTACATTGGAATAGTGCCATAGTGCCACGAGAATATGTCAAACTCAGTTTTTTTCACGATGTGGTCCCTTTAAGTAATTTTGCAGCATTTTATTGGTCCAATCGTCATGATATATTGACATAATGTGGAGGGCAGCAGTTTTTAAGGTCTGAGGTCTTGATTGAACAGTGATGATGTTCAATAAGCCACACGGGTGTAATGAAGCATAAAATTCATAAATGCATTCAATATGTTGCAGCAAAAACACCTAAAAATGTGATTCCACTGAATTTTCAAACCTTTGCAATAATTAAAATGTTTCGTTTTTAACCCTTAGATGCATAAGTGGGGTCAAAAATGACCCCGAGGGTTGTTATTTTTCAAAATCTCTGAAATTAAAAGTTTTTACACTTCCATATTCCAGGTATTCCTCATAAAACATGTTTGTGACTTGAGGCCATTTGAATTTTTTTAAAATATTTTTATACATTTTAAGAAATTGCAGTTTTTGTGTCACTACCCCAGTTTTTCATAAGCGGGGTCAAAAATGACCCCAAGCATTTCCTACAGAATCTCAAGGGTTTGCTTTGGGAACCTTTTGATTCTTACCAACTGTGACTGTCAGGATATATTTTCTGTCCCATTTACACATCTGATGCCTGCATTCTCACCACCAGGAGGTCACAGCAGCATACATGTAAGTATCTTCATTTATCAACTCCATGCCTTTTCTGTCTTAGAGTATCATGTTGGTTAACAATGTAGACACTAGTTAGCTAACTACAAAATAATGTTAGTAGTAATGTTAGTATTGTGTCAGCTGGCTTACATTACACTAGCTTAGTAAGTTAGCTGATATTACTGCATTTGTTTTGTAGAGACTCGCTGTATTCATGAGTCCTTGTAATAAAAGCTAACCTGTTAGGTAACCTATTACATCATTGATATATTGTCCGTCAGCTGTGCAGTGGATTCAGACACACAAGTCACAACATCACCACAGACAACTTCTTCACCAGTGTGCCTCTTGCAGAGCATCTCCTGGAGAAGGGTCTGACTATCGTGGGAACATTGTGACAGAACAAGCCAAACATCCCTCCAGTGATGAAGGCTTCCAAGTCGAGGGAGGTTAACAGCACTGAATTTGGGCTCAATGGCAGCATGACCATGATCAGCTATATCAGAAAAAAGGGAAAGGCTGTTCTGCTTCTCAGCACAATGCACCACAGCAAGATGGTGGATGAAAACAGCCAAAAGAAAAAACCAGAAGCAATCCTCTCCTACAACCAGACCAAAGGAGGTGTAGATACCATTGACCAGATGGTTGGCAACTACACCTGCAAGCGCCAGACACAGAGGTGGCCCATGGTGCTGTGGTACAACATGATCGATATAGCCACTCTAAACGTCTAGTCATTTTTTAGGGCTCAGCACCCTGAATTTTCCACAGGAATCACCAACGCACGACGACATTTCCTCACAGAGCTCTCAAAGGACCTTGTAACTCTTCACATGAAAAGTCGACTGGAAGGTACCCCGAACCTACCAACCTACATCACTGAAGCAATGGGAAGGTGTGGAGTGACAAAAACTGCAAACCAGCAACAGGAGAGAGGCACAGAGGGCAGACAGAAGAGAAAGAGGTGCCAGATGTGTCAAAGAAACAAAGACCGCAAAGCCACCAATTGCTGTTGGAAATGTACCCCAGTACCCCAAAATAATTTTGTGTGGGCAAATGTGAGTGGACAGTGTTCTGGTATTATATATGTTCATTTCCTTTTTTGTCCTGCAGACACATGGACATACTTTTTGAAGATTTTTTAGTTATTATGTGAAAAAGTTATTATGTGAAAAAATGTTATAAAAGTTATAAATATGCATGCTAAATGTAAAATCAGTCTTTTGTTGACCCAAATATAATAAATATAATCACCTTTAACCAAAATTAAAGGCATTTTTTAAAATTCATTGCAAAAACACATTGATTCTAATTGGGGTCATTTTTGACCCCACTCATGGAAGAGTGTAGGTATTGGTCGCTCATGCATCCAAGGGTTAAACAAAGAGTGAGAGTTTTTGACCACTCTATTTATTGGGTTAGCAAGGATACAGAGCAGAGATTGATCACATTAATTTTGTACAACTGTTCCCATTAATTACCAAACCCTCCTACCCTCACCCACCCACCCTGTCACTAGCTGCCCACACTCAGGACAAAACATTACCATGGAAAAAGTATAATAATAGTAATAATAGTAAATCAAGATATCAGATTTCCTAAACTCTGAGAAAAAAGAGGGCCCAAATGTAACAGTATTTATCAAATCAAATCAAATCAAATTTATTTATATAGCGCTTTTTACAACTGTTGTTGTCACAAAGCAGCTTTACAAAAATGGGAATCACAGCACAGAGAATCAGACAAAACACTGAACATAATATACAGAATATACAGAATATACAGAACCCCCGTGAGCGCTGAGGCAAGGAAAAACTCCCTCAGAGCTGGAGGAGGAAGAAACCTCGGGAGGACCAAGACTCACATCTAAAGGGGGGACCATCCTACCACTGGTCAGACAACTTATAAGTTAAACATTGAAAAGTCAATTTTACATCCACGCAGTTCTAATATATTCAGGTGTGTATAATCAACAGTGGAAACAATTAGAGTTCATATGGATTTGGATGTGATCTGTAGTGGAGAAGCTGTGTTCCAGAAACTTCCATCAGTCCATCAGTCCATCAGTATTTACATGTATTACCTTTACGTGTGTGTCTAATTTTGTTTTTAATTACTCTTTTTACATTAGTCTGTATTTATTGCATGATTTTATTGTTTTATACTTTATTTCTATTATTCAAGATTATCATTGCACTTTGTACAGCACTTTGGCCAACTGACATTGTTTTTAAATGTGCTTTTTAAATAAATTTGACATTGACAATGACAATATCATTAAGCCAGTGCTCAAATGAAAGTGGAGTGGAGCTTTTACACGCTCTTTTCTAGAGAAACTTAGAGTCAGGACTGTTCACAGTGGTAGTGGTAGGAACCAGACGTCCCCCTCTAAAAGCGCCCTCACAGAAAGTCCCTACAAGAAATGGTAATGAATTCACTGCCTGATGTGTGAGACCGTTTTTAATGGGTTTGAGAAGGTTTTGGCCGAGAGCCCATTCACGGTGGAGGGAAACAAGCAGGCAAAATAATTCCCAAACCATCATCATTCCATATAAACTCAGGAGACTCGCGCAGGTTCTCTGGTGGGTTTGGACGGTAAATAAAATGTCTGTATTTGTGTTGTAGTCACGGCGACCCCTGGTTCCCATCACCACCACTGTACAGACATCTCAGTCCCACTTTATAGTAAGTGTCTCTAATAACTGTGTAGTTACATGTGAACAACATATGCAACAACAAGGAAACTACTAATGATTTAGTCACTATTACAGATGGATTACAGCAGTACAGCTTATTAAGATTAAGATTAAGTTTAAGTGACCCTTATTAGTCCCACAACGGGGAAATTCCACCTCCGCATTTAACACCACATACACACTAGGGGGCAGTGAGCACACTTGCCTGGAGCGGTGGGCAGCCCAATCCGCAGCGCCCGGGGAGCAGTTGGGGGTTAGGTGTCTTGCTCAAGGGCACCTCAGTCATGTGCTGTCGGCTCTGGGGATCGAACCGGCGACCTTCCGGTCACGAGGCTGGATCCCTAACCTCCAACCCATGACTGCCCCCTATGTAACTACACGTGCTTTAACATCAGTTTTGCCTCATGTAATTACACAAGTGTAATAACAAATGTAATTACATCCGTAACCAGACTTCATTTTTTTTCAGCTTTCAATGTAATCTAATGAGACAGCACAGCAGATGTCTTCTTATCTTAACTTAATCACATTAATTAAATGTGTTGCATTAAACCCAAAGCAGTGTCTATATTACCACTCCTTTATTACACAGTACCTACATAACAACTACACAGGAACTGCCCACCTAATTTAACACTACAGGAACGTTCCTGTGTAGTTGTTACAGTGTAATTACAGAATGGTATTAATCAAGGTCACCTTGTTACCACATGTACACGTGTTATTCTGCACTAATTATGTAAAACATCCTTTAACTGCTGGAAAAGACTTTTAATCTGTAGTGTATCAGAAACATACATGTGTGTAATTACATAAGCTGTACTGCTCCAACCCCTCTGTAACAGTGACCACGTATTCAGTAGTTACAGTGTTGTAGCATATGTTATTCATGTGTAACTACACAGTTATAAGAGACAGTTGATATAAAGTAGGACCGATATCTCTACAATCATTTCACATCAACCCAGCTGGAAAAATCAGTGTAATTTCCCTTTAATATGTTAATGTTTTGGCTCCAGCACAGCAACGCAGTATGATATGATGTACAATGCTGTGTTGGTCCAGCCCTAATACGGCAGTGTCACTGGTGTAAATGCCACTGTGACACAATCCTGAGTGAACATTTCTGGCGCCTTTCAATCATTTCCAGCTCCAGCGCTCGGCGTGGCTGGAGAAGAATATCACAGATATGGTAAAACAGATAATTAACAGCCCTCGTTTTATGTGGCCTTTGAATAAGATGAAAAGGCTGTTGTCGCTCCTGTCGTTTTGAACCAGGCAGGTAAAAAAAAGCTTAACAGGACAAAAACAGCTGCGCAGGACTGCTAATCAAGCCGACGCTAGCAGAGAGGAGAGAAGCGGCGGCGCTGCGTAGCTCAAAGCCAGGCCGAGTGTGTCTCCCTCCTCCTCCCTACCGCCGGTGGAAGTGATAAACATGAGATACACTTATCGATCGGCACATTCCCCGGCTCTGCTGACGAATGTCTTGCAGGCCTAATTCCACAGGACTTCAAAATAAGATTACAGATTTTTATCACCTGGCTGAGAGAGGGAGGGAGGGAAGTAAAAGAGGGAGAGGGAGAGAAAAGGAGAAAAGGGAAGCAGTGAGAGAGAAAAAGAAAGACAGAAAGACGGAGAGAAAGAGAGAGAGAGCGATATAGAGGCAGTAATAGAGAGAGTGAAAATGAGTGAGAGAAAAAAAGAGCGAGGGTGCGAGAGAGAGAGAGAGAGAGGGAGAGGATGAAAAGAGGGAGAAGGAGAGAAAGAGAGAAAAGGGAAGCAGTGAGAGAGAAAAAGAAAGACAGAAAGACAGAGAGAAAGAAAGAGAGCGATATAGAGGCAGTAATAGAGAGAGTGAAAATGAGTGAGAGAAAAAGAGAGCGAGGGTGCGAGAGAGAGAGGGGGGGGGGGGAGGGGAGAGGATGAAAAGAGGGAGAAGGAGAGAAAGAGAAAAGGGAAGCAGTGAGAGAGAGAAAGAAAGACAGAAAGACACAGAGAAAGAGAGAGAGCAATGTAGAGGCAGCAATAGAGTGAGCAAATGAGCGAGAGAAATAGAGGTAGTCAACAAAGGAGAGAGAGAAAAGAAAGAGCATGAAAGACATAAAAGGGAAGCAGTTAGAGAGAAAAAGACAGAAAGCGATACCATACAAAGAAAGTGAGAGAGAGAATGAGAGAGAGAAGAGGAACGAGGAAGAAAGAAACAGAGAAAAGGAAAGCAATGAGATGGAAAAAGAAAGGCAAAAAGATGGAGACAGAAAACAATAGAGAGAGAGAGAGTAGCAATAGTGTGAGAATGGGGGAGAGAGAGAGAGAGAGAGAGACAGATGGGATAGAGAAAAGAGAGGGAGGGAGATAGAGGAAGCAATAGAGAATGAGAGAGGAACCGAGAAGGAGGAGGAAAAGAAGGAGAAGGAGAGAAAGAGAGAGAGAGCAATAAAGAGGCAGCAATAGTTTGAGAATGGGACACAGCGAGGACAGACGAGAGAGAAGAGAGAGGACAAAAAAGAAGGGGGAGAGAGAGAGAGAGAGAGAGAGAGAGAGAGAGAGAGAGAGAGAGAGAGGGAAAGCAATAAACAGAGAGAGAGAGAGAAAATAGAAGAGAAACAAAAGATGGGAAAAGAGACAGAGAAGCAGGGACGGTGGGACGCTGAGAGAAAGAGGAAAAGTGAGAGAGGCGGAGAGAGAGAGAGGGAGAGGGTGTAGGGGTCGACCCGCAGCCCAATCCTGCTGAAACAGTAGCCGCTGGCCAGCGAGGCGTCGGCCACAGTGTCCGTTATTTACAGGCCGCTGGTGCTCGAAGGTGCCTTGTAAATAATGGCAAATTGTTTAGCGTGCAGAATGAATTACATCCACCGGACGACCCACGGCTGACTTACAGGCCTGGAGAGGAGAGGACAGGGGGCAGAGAGGGGGCAGAGAGGGGCGGAGGAGGGAGGGAAGGGAAACCGATTGGCGAGAGAGCTGCAGACGACGAAGGGGAACCAAGAAGAACAATCATAACCCAACCTTTCTAAAAAAAAAAAAGCAGGCCGGGTTCGCCGCCCCCGACAGAGCCGCCTCAGTCTTCTCCAGGCCAGGGCGGCTATGAATCACTGCTAATGCACGTTAGGCCGATCAATTAACGCGGCTTCTGTCGCCGGCTTTTTCGAGGAACTCGTCGCCTCGTGTTTCGTGTCGTAGAGAATATAAACAACGAGACAAAACAGGCTAATAAAGCATTCGGCTCGGCACAGGCTATTCCTGTAAATGGGCCATTGGGCATCAGCGGGAGCAGCAGCCGAGCTAATGCGAACGCCAGCGCTGGCGAGCGCTCCCATAAGGGAAGGATAAATCCCAGTGCTCCGTTGCCTACAGGTACTTACTTAATAGGGGAGCTGTCTCATATGAACAATGCGGCGGAGCCAGTACGGCGGTGGAGGGAAAAAAGGTCGTGAACCCTTCATTTGAAAGTCCATATTAAATATGCTTCCCTTCATACGCCTGCTAGCTACTCATCCATAGATGGGCACATGCGGGTGATGCAAGCCCCGTTTTCACTGCTCGGAACCGCCCTCTATTGAAACGGACGCCGCTTGATGCCGCCGTGTGAGCCACTGCTGATCGTCAAGCTGTTTTCCACTCGCTGCAGCGCTAAATCCCTCCCGGCTTGACATTTCACTGCTTACCAAACAGAGACTCCAAACAGACACTTAATATTCTGAATATTTCATGAATTCCTCGATTATTTATTTAAATGACAAACATATTTTTTTTTGGCGCAAAGCATGTTTTGACATTTTTAACCCACTAACCCGCAGGCGCGCTGCTCAGCTGTTAGTCTCAACACTCGGGGCTGTTTTCACACCTTAATCTGGTTCCACTTTCACGTTCACCACTGTTAGTGCTGAAAACAGACCCCTTCAAACTGTCACCGTATGAGATCACAGATCACTGGAAGCTTTAGTTCTACTCCTTACTGTACAGAGAAAAAGGGTTCTTCAAGGGTTCGTTAGGAAAGAAGGCCGTTCTACTGAGAACCAAACACACTCAAGGAACAATTTGCATGCTTAACATTTTTTTGTATGGTGAAAGGGTTCTTCAGATTGATGGACAGCGTGTTATCGATGGTTCTATATGGCACCTAAAAGGGTTCTTCTCGTTCTTCAGATTGAAGGAACGTGTGTTGTAGATGGTTCTATATAGCACCTAAAAGGGTTCTTCTGGTTCTTCAGATTGAAGGAACGTGTGTTGTAGATGGTTCTATATAGTACCAAAAAAGGGTTCTTCTATTGTTACGAGGTAAAGATTGTTTGGTAAAATGGTTCTTCAGAGTGAAGGAAAATGTGTTGTAGATGGTTCTATATAGTACCAATAAGGGTTCTTCTGGTTCTTCAGATTGAAGGAACGTGTGTTGTAGATGGTTCTATATAGCACCAATAAGGGTTCTTCTGGTTCTTCAGATTGAAGGAACGTGTGTTGTAGATGGTTCTACATAGCACCAAAAGGGTTCTTCTATTGTTACGAGGTAAAGATTGTTTGGTAAAATGGTTCTTCAGAGTGAAGGAAAATGTGTTGTAGATGGTTCTATATAGCACCAAAAAGCGTTCTTCTGGTTCATCAGATTGAAGGTAAATGTGTTATAGATGGTTCTATATAGTACCAAAAAGCGTTCTTCTGGTTCTTCAGATTGAAGGTAAATGTGTTATAGATGGTTCTATATAGTACCAAAAAGGGTTCTTCTATTGTTACGAGGTAAAGATTGTTTGGTAAAATGGTTCTTCAGATTGAAGGAAAGTATGTTGTAGATGGTTCCACAAAGCACCAAAAGGATTCTTCTACTGTTACGAGGTAAAGTGTGTTTGGTAAAATGGTTCTTCAGATTGAAGGGAAATGTGGTGTAGATGGTTCTATATAGCACCAAAAAGCGTTCTTCTGGTTCTTCTGGTTGAAGGAACGTATGTTGTAGATGGTTCTATATAGCACCAAAAGGGTTCTTCTATTGTTATGAGGTAAAGATTGTTTGGTAAAGTGGTTCTTCAGAGTGAAGGAAAGTATGTTGTAGATGGTTCTACATAGCACCAATAAGGGTTCTTCTACTGTTATGAGGTAAATATTGTTTGGTAAAATGGTTCTTCAGATTGAAGGAAAATGTGTTGTAGATGGTTCTATATAGCACCAATAAGGGTTCTTCTGGTTCTTCAGATTGAAGGAAAATGTGGTGTAGATAGTTCTATATAGCACCAATAAGGGTTCTTCTGGTTCTTCAGAGTGAAGGAAAATGTGTTGTAGATGGTTCTATATAGCACCAAAAAGCGTTCTTCTGGTTCTTCAGATTGAATTAAAATGTGCTGTAGATGGTTCTATATAGCACCAAAAGGGTTCTTCTATTATTCTATCGATACTTTCACATTCACCGCTATTAGTGCCACAACAGACCTTTTTAAACTGTGACTTTAATATCATATATCAAACTATAGTTCTACTCTTCACTGTACACTGAAAAAAATGGTTCTTCAAGGGTTCTTTAGTAAAGTTAGTTGTTCTGTTGAGAACCAAACACACTCAAAGAACAATTTGCATTCTTAACATTTTTGTATGGTGAAATGGTTCTTCAGATTGATGGAAAGTGTGTTATAGATGGTTCTACATAGCACCAAAAAAGGTTCTATTCCTATGTTACAAGCTTGTAACAATAGTAGAACCCTTTTGGTGCTAGGTAGAACCCTTTTCAAAAAGGCTCTATAAGAACCACATACAGCATATTCCTCATCAATTTGAAGAACCTACCATGCAAAAAACCATTTAAGCATGCAAATGGTTCTTTGAGTGTTTATGGTTCTATATAGAACCATTGTTCCTCATTGATTAACCATTCTTAAGAAGAAATTTCTACATAAAATCCACACAGTTTTCACGAAGACTGCGACTCACCAGTGCTTTCTTATCTGGGGTTTGTTCTCAGGTGAGAACAGAATCTACACACACTCCAGAGCACGAAGGTGAGAACAGGTCTGCGCTTTAAGAACCTTTTTCACTGTTAACGGGTTAAAGAATGTGTTTTCTTTAAGGTTCCTGCCAGGAGTCGGGAACACGTTGAGCCACATGCGGCTCGTTTACCGTCCTGTTGTGGCTCCACAGCTGAATCAGATCAGTAGGTAATAATAAAATAATCCTCCTCTACAGTAAAATAAAGCTCTGCTGATCCTTCAACACAGTTTAACAGTAAATGGGCTTAAACGCTGGAGTTAATGTAGAACTGCTGCTTCACCCTTTAACCCTGAAGGTTGGTGTGCAAGACTGCTGGTCACCATAGCAACACAGACAACCTCAATCTCATCTAGTTAGTAGCTATGAAAAGGTAAACAGAGAGATTTAAGACAAACATCAATAAGTTGGAGCCTAATGGACTTACTTGCGTTTATAATCACTCCAGCTGGTTTCCTGATACATTTAACCTGCAGTGAGAAACTGTCAAACACTAAAAAGTCAGATTCTCATTCGCCAGCTTCTTGTTCTAATTTTCCTGTTCCACCTTAAATGGTGCAGCAGTTCGATTTTGGCACCTCAGGCACCATTTAAGGTGGAACATTAAAAAGCTGGTGAATGACAAGTGACTTGAACCTCATAATGCTGAGAGACATTTTACTTTTTTGCGGAAAAGTTTCCTGCTAGAGATGCGAGAAAAGCAGCTATAGTTGAGCGAAAGCTTAGAGCAGAGTACATAGTACTAGTACATCAGCACATACTGGGACACATTGGTTGGTATAGTGTGGTGGTTAACACCTCTGCCTTCTACGCTGTAGACTGGGGTTCAAGCACCCTACACTACACCAATAAGAGTCCTTGGGCAAGACTCCGAACACCACCTTGGCCTTCCTGTGTACAATGATCAAACTGTGGATAAGAGTGTCTCCTGAATGCCATAAACCTAAATTTACAGCCAAGATGGTAAAACGGACGTAAAAAGTTGAGGCTCCCAAGCTGGTTTGATTTTAGTTGAAAGGTCAAAATGGTTCTTCTTAAGGTTTGGGTTGTGACCCCTGGTCTACGCTTTGAAATGATTGAAAGGGAGGAATAATCCTAAATGAAAACACAAGCAAACTTCTAAGAATTCCACGAAAAAGAACGATCAGTCATGTTCCTCGATAACCAAGTTCAGGTGCTGCGTTTGATCCAGACGCTGGGCTGCTGGCACTCTAACTATAGCACACTTAACAGCTTTGATCTGGAGTCAACTTGAATGTCAATCATGGTGCCATCTGCAAGAGCACACGCACACAAACACACGTGTGCACAAGATCAAGAGCAAGGTCGCCTCCTCATCCTCTTTAATCTGGATAAAAATATTACAGCTTCAGAGCAGAGAAGGTTTAATCATTGTGATGCGCTGTTAAAACGCCGCGTCCCTCCTCCTGTTGTCTTGAGTAGATTTCCTGACGTTGGGGCTCGAGCAGGAGAGTCTTGCGCATCACGCCTTCCAGTCTGAGCCAAAGTGACATATGTGGCTCTTCACGGTCAAATATTCATGTGACGTGCTGTACGTACCGTAGAAAGAGAGCTTTCCCTGCACAGAGTTCCGTCCTTTCGAGTTTTCAGCGATGCACTCGTACGTGCCCGCGTCCTCCTGCTGGAAATACGGGATCTCCAGGACGCCGCTGGCCTTCCTCATGTCCACCTTACGAGCGAAGGGCACGCCGTCCACCCGCCGCCAGGTTATGGAAGGAGCCGGGCTGAGCGAGGAGCGAGAAACGCCACGTTAGGCTAATGCCATGCATTATGTCATAACACAAGTGTTATAAAGCATCGTAACGTAATACTGCTAATAACGTAATAAAACTCATCCAATAACGTCATAATGATTTTGTACATGGTGTAGTATGCTTTTATATTTTATATAGCTTATTATATTCTAAAATACCATGTGATGTGAAGAATGTAATAATACCATAGAATAAATTAATAACACACTAAATCAAGCAAACATTTTTGAAAACTCATTTTCAGCCACATTAATCACTATTGATGGGATTTTGTTAAAATTGTTCATTCAGACTGCTGGGAATGAAGATGGCCTACTACAGTATTTAAATAGCTCATTTTTAAGGTAGTTTTAACCTACATTTAGTTTTTAAGTATGCTGAAAAATTCAGGCTAATTAGTGTTTTATGTACAAATAAGATTAGATTAGATTCAACTTTATTGTGACTGTGCAGAGTGCAGCTTCAGAGGCAATGAAATGCAGTTAGCATCTACGCAGAAGTGCATAATATAGTATTATATACATAAAAAATGCTGAAGGAAGGTATACAGTGGTAAAAAATGTAAATATGCAAGTATAATATAATTTACATTCATACAGAGTCAGTGGAGTCAGTGGAGAGCGTACAGTGAGGTGGTTGTCGGAAAAAAAAAATGTTGTCGGAAAAAACTTTCATCTCCAAAATAGTAACTTTACAGGAGAAGGAAAAAGCCTACTTTACTTTTAAAGTTAGTCAGAGGAACCAGAAGTTTTCCAAGTCATTCTGGGTCATTTTTTTAGTCCATTCATCATAAAATTTATACACAACGTAAAGGGTAACGTACTTTCAAATTAAGCCAAAAACGGAAAAAAGTCACAACTGGAGAAACGAGGTTTTCGCCTGACAACAGCGATATGTAAAAGATAAATATGCAGAAAAAACAGCAATTGTTGGTGCAAATATGCTTAGTGCAATTACAGATTGTCCTAATATAAAAAGTGCAATAACTGTTAAATAAAGCTCTGGAAGTGTTTTTTAAATAAGGAGTAGTTATAATTTTCATTTTTCATGTCAAAATAATGTAATAAAGAAATAAGACATGACATAACACGAAGGAGCGGGTTAGTTCATCATGGTACGACGTCATTCTTTCTTAATATGTATCATATTCTTTTGCTACTCAATGTAATATAAGACCTTAACGAACTATACCGTAACACACGCTGCAGAAGAATGCGTTATATTACTGAATGGGTACTTTAACACTTTACTGGCAGGTTAAGCTTGTGATCCATTTCATGTTTGAGTTTGTACATGAAGAGGAGCTTTAAATAGAATCATTTTATTATGATTTGAACAGTTATTGTTTTTAGGAAAGAGTCGAAAAAGTCAAACGTGCAGTGACTGTAGGGAAGCTAAAGGGAATATAAAAGTCATGTGTTTCTCTCTATGTAATTAATAATTTAATTATTATATAACGCTGTTAACGCATAACTCTACTGTCAGAAAAATCCCTGACCTGTATGAAGGAGAGCGAGAGGAGCTGAACCCCTGACTGTACATATGATGTATATGATATATACACTCATTCACTGCATATATGATATACTGTATATGACAGGCACTCCTTCAGTGTATATACACCGATCAGACGTAACATTCTGACCACCTCCTTGTTTCTACGCTCACTGTCCACTTTATCAGCTCCACTTACTGTATAGCTGCTCTCTGTAGTTCTACAGTTACAGACTGTAGTCCATCTGTTTCTCTGATACTCTGTTACCCTGTTCTTCAGTGGTCAGGACCCTCATGGACCCTCACAGAGCAGGTACTATTTGGGGTGGTGGATCATTCTCAGCAATGCAGTGACACTGACGTGGTGGTGGAGTGTTAGTGTGTGTTGTGCTGGTACGAGTGGATCAGACAGAGTTTTTAAGCACCTGTCGCTGCTGGACTGAGAATAGTCCATCGACCAATAATATGCAGCGTCCTGTGACCACTGATGAAGGACTAGAGGATGACCAACATAAACTGTGCAGCAGCAGATGAGCTGTCGTCTCTGACTTTACATCTACAAGGTGGACCGACAAGGTAGGAGTGTCTAATAGAGTGGACAGTGAGTGGACACAGTGTTTAAAAACTCCAGCAGCACTGCTGTGTCTGATCCACTCAGACCAGCACAACACACACTAAGACCCCACCACCACATCAGTATCACTGCAGTGCTGAGAATGACCCACCATCCAAACAGTACCTGCTCTGTGAGGGTCCATGGGGGTCCTGACCACTGAAGAACAGGGTAACAGAGTATCAGAGAAACAGATGGACTACAGTCTGTAACTGTAGAACTACAGAGTGCAGCTATACAGTAAGTGGAGCAGATAAAGCTTAAATTCTTAAATTCTCAAAACTACAAAACAGTTCAACCTCATAAAAAATGACTGCATTTAATTCATTTTAAAGCAGGAAATCGTCAGGATCTCTCTCATACACTTACTTGCCCAAAGCAAAGCACTCCAGTTTCACCGTCGACCCTTTCGCCACCTGGACCACCTCTGGAAACTGCACTTCAATCTTTGGCTCATATTCCCCCATCACACCTGAGGAGACACGCTTTCAATGAATTAAACCTCACCCTGTGTGTTCGTCTCGAAATGTAGGTCTGATGGTTTTATTACTTTTCTGAAACATATCACGCTGTCAGCTGTGCGTTTGATGTTTGTCATCCATTTCACTTTACGATCTTCCAAAGGTCACTCTGTTTGGAGGTCCCGTGGACAGGGGGCTTGTGTGCCGTCTGTCTCTCTGATTATGTGGGGCTTATGTTATCTGTGTAGTCGCTGTGCCGTGTGAGAGGGACTATAACGAGATTCTTATCTCTTTACATGTAACACTGGACCCTCCTATCAATCCTACTAAACGGAGCAGAGCCACTGAGTCTTTTCTGCCTGCGTTTCACTTAAAATTGCGTCAAAATTTAATGGCGATTGGTTTCAACAGAAATGCTCCAAATTTACTTGGAAAAACACTTATATTGGGTTTTTTATTAAGGGGTTATATTTGGTTAACCGGTAAAAGGTCAAGTCAAGTCAAGTCAGCTTTATAGTCAATACTACCGTACGTACAGGACATACAGTGTACCGAAATTATGTTACTCTCAGAGCCCCATGGTGTAGCAATAACATTAAATAGATAGTAAACAGGAAAGGTGTGAATTTAAATAGACACTAAAAAAAAACACTAAACTCTATATTAAAATGAAACATTCATTGTAGAAAAACAGAATAATAAAAAATATATATAATTATAAGAAGGTCCTGAAATGAACACTAAAGGCACAGATTAAGGTCTGTGGGTATAAATAGTGCAAATATATATACTAAAGATACAAAGAAGAGAAAATTGCATAGAGAAATGAAATGAAACTCATTCTACGATGTCCCGAGCTAGTTGTCCTGATCCCAATCTGTCCAAATACTTTAACCACGTGAACATGAAAGAAAGAAAGCGGCTCATATAAATCTGTTGCACATGAAAATAAACAAACAAGCAAACAAACAAACAAACAAAAAGAAAACATTTGAACAGTTTAAGCTTGCAGGATTAGAGGTTTCTGTGTGCTACTGTGTTTCCTATCACTGTATAAAAGATGCACGAGGACTCCTTTAAGCTTCAGTAAGAGCTTATTTTGGATTTGTTTAAGTAGATTAAATGATAAAACATGTCTGACATGTTAAAAAGGTAGTTTCTAACAAACTGAACAAAAATATCTGGATTCTTGAGATCAGGTTCTTTAACTAGAACGTAATAACAGCATATAGAAATTGTGCTATTAAAAGAAAAGAGTTAATAAAAAAATAGAAAATCACTTTTTTTTGTCCATCAGCCCTAAACTGTTAAGTGAACTGTTGTCAGCTGATACCGATGTGTTATCATAGACTTATGGTACTTAGGTAAGACATGTTAATTAACACTACAATTTTTTTATTTAGGTTTGTAGTGTGTTTAATACTAACTTCAATCAAAATTGACAAACTACTTCAAGTTTGATACTGTGTGTACACGGTGGTATATTGCTCTAACATGCATGAGAAGCCGGATTCTCTCAGCTTTGAATGTTTCTGCAAAAGGCAGTTTCAGTTCCGGAGTACAGTTAAGCAGAACGCTTCCGCGATATTTTCATTTCCAGCCAGTCGTGAGTAAAATATGTGGTGGTAGTGAGTTCTGGCAGCGGTAAAATAGACTCGAAGCCTAACAGCCTGAAACGGAGCTGCTGCAAATATCACAGGTTTTCATTTGTGAAATAGTTCCCCACTGCAGATGCTTAGATGTCTTTATTATCTTCTGAAAAAGTTCCTCACTGCTGCAGGTTGTGAATAATATCTGTTCATGTCACATAAACAAAAGTTCAGAACCGGATCGGCCTTAAAATGACCGATAATCAATGAAAACATGCCCGGATCAGGTCCTTTGGATTGTACTGGGACACTAGTGTTAGAGGGCAAGAAGTTGTTTACCGTTTTAATTCATTATTATTCATTGTTCATTGTATAGTTTAAAAATTATAGTTTAAAATATGTAGGTTTTTTTTTTTTTTTTGCTTTAAAAATGTGAAATGATACATATTCTTGTGAATCTGTTAAAAACAATTCCTAAGTAGTTAATATTACAACTCTGATATTTAGTCCCTATGTACTGACTTAATGGGGGGGACCAGTTAAGAGGGACACACACTCTCACCCCTTTGAGACACATATGGAGAGATAGAAGGTGTGTTAGCGGTGCTGTTGCTACTGTCCATAGCCGTTCGGTGGGAAATAAAAGAGAAGTTCTACCTCAATCTTGTAACCCGACTATATTTTTCCACCCCTCTGAACAAGAGACTTGGAGTTACTTGGGACTGCGCTCAACTTTGAGGGTTACACCAGCAATACAATGCAAGTACCTGGCTGCTTGAAGACTACACCCTTGAACTTATAACACAGCAAAGAATGGTCATTTGTGAAGTGAAATGATCTCAAATCAGGTCACTACATCTAATTTTGCCCATTTTGAGATGGTTCTGCACTCATTATAAGATCTATCCAGCTTATTTCCAGACATTATTTACTTATTTTAGGTCATTTTATCAAGTATATTTACTATACCAGCAGATAATTTTGCTGGTTTCAAACACATTTCTTAAAACAAGCACCATTATCTGCCAATATAGAGATCATTTTACTCAATTACTTAAGTAGTTGCTCAAAACAAGTCAATAATATTTAGAAATACGGTAAATAGTCATCAATTAAGCTTACATTGAGCTCAACTGGAGAAATATTAAATATTTAAATAACGTTACTTGACAAGATGCGATTTTTGCAGTGAATAAAGTCTGGTATCTCTTCAATCCAGCTACTTTCATTAGAGTTTATGGCATTACACCAGACAAATTAGATTCTGCGTGGCTGTTCTGATATTTGAACATTTGTTTTTATAACCCATGGTGAACTTGGTTAATCTCCGTTGTAAATCCACTGCTTGGAGAGCCCACAATTAGATCAGCGCAGGACAAATGACCTTTCCGTTTGAGGACCTTTGATAAGGCCAGCCTACAGGCAACAAAACAAGTGCTGGTAGGCCATCTTAAAATTCGCAAAGAAACCGCTCATTAACCTTTGGATATCATTTGTGTTCTTTGAAATGTGGGAAAAAATCAGGGCAGCCTGATTTGCTTTACTGAATTCTGTTTTTTTGTTTCTAATTGATTTGATCCATGACTTCCAGAAAAAGGAATTATGATGTGTCACTCACATATCCAGGCCTGTCACTCTGAAAACATGAACACGGACAAAAGTAAGGTCCATCGCATGAGTGAGCCTCACCGTCAGTGCGCAGTATGAGCGGAGTGGGCGGGCCGTGGACGCGGGTTTTCGTGACTGTGTTGGTCACGACGCATGTGTAGTTGCCCACGTCAGACGGCTCCACCTTGGCAATGTAGAGGTTCCCCGTCTCCTGAGACACGAACCTGCGCACGTCCTGCTTCACGAACGACGGGTACTCGTTAAAAATCCAGCTGAACGTCAATGCTGTCGGGAGAAAAGAGGGTGTTGGGGGGAGGGGGGGGGGGAGGGGGGGGGGGGGCAAAAAGTGGCACTTAACATGAATCATAAAAGAGAAAGAGGTCATTCTGCAGCTTGGAAACTTTGCATGAACATGAGCAGAGTGTGTCGTGACATTTCTCCTCTCCACTGAATCTAAATGGCAGGAGTCAGCGGCGCTCATGAATCTTCTGCTTTCCCCAGAGTTGCTAAATTAGCATTGGGGCTACATGCTAGGGTGAAAATTAATCAGGTTGCGCAGGGTTGTGGGGCTTGGAGGGTGAGAATTAATGACAGAAAAGGATAAGCAGTGTCCTGCGATTATTTGGCCTCCAGTCAAGAGGACAGCACGACTACATGAGCAGTGCTTAAAATGGTACAAAAGGATGATTTTTTACCAAAAGGACAAGGATTTTGTATTTTTTTCCCTCAAGAGAGGTGCTGGAACAGTAAAAAATATGCAATCATAATACAGAACAACAAGGACACTATTGAAAAAGGGCATACAGGAAAGAGAAGGAGCAACAATCCATAAACACTATATTCCAGCAGGGCATGCATGACGATATCGGAATCATACTGACATTGGCAGAGAGCGCCCCTCAGACCAGAGTAGCTTAACACCAGTTAGGTAAAACATGCCTGTCAGCTACTTAATACTACAGTAGAATCAGTTCTTGTGCATAATGTGACATTCTAGTTTGATCTGTTTTGATTTTTGGCTTTTTATTTATTTTTTGGCGTTTTAGGACAAGTTGATTTACCTCCCTGATGATTTGGGCAACGGTTACTTTCATATTTTGAACTGAAACCACTTCAATTTTGATAGGCAACATGGTAAATACTCCTGATTTATGCTTTTAGTGTTTATTCTGTGGACTTTTTATATGAAATGTGTTTGTTACAGTGCTGTGAAAGTGCTGAGAGTGCACACTGCTCTAATGCCAAATAGGTTCTAGATATTTACTGGACAAGTGTAAGGTACGGACTCCAAAGAGATGTTTTGGGTAACATAATGGTGAGTTTTAAGTTAGTCTAACTAAATTATAGTGAAATGCCCAACATGTTCTAGATATTAACTGGGTAAGTGTGAGGTACAAACTCCAAAGTACCAGATAAATGTTTGGGTTAACATGATAGTGAGTTTCAAGTCAGTCTAAATAAAATACACTGAAAAGTAAAAGAAGTTCTAGATATTAACTGGATATGTATGCAGTGGAAAGTCCAAAGTACTAGATAAATGTTTTGGGTAACATGATAGTGAGTTTCAAGTGAGTCTAAATAAAATACACTGAAAAGTAAAACAAGTTCTAGATATTAACTAGATAAGTGTGAGGCACAAACTGCAAAGTACTAGATAAATGTTTTGGGTAACATGATAGTGAGTTTCAAGTCAGTCTAAATAAATTACACTAATGCCAAATAAGTTCTAGATATTAACTGGTTATGTATGCAGTGGAAAGTCCAAAGTACTAGATAAATAATTTGGGTAACATTACAGTGAGTTTCAAGTGAGTCTAAATAAAATACACTGAAAAGTAAAACAAGTTCTAGATATTAACTAGATAAGTGTGAGGCACAAACTGCAAAGTACTAGATAAATGTTTTGGGTAACATGATAGTGAGTTTCAAGTCAGTCTAAATAAATTATACTAATGCCAAATAAGTTCTAGATATTAACTGGATATGTATGCAGTGGAAAGTCCAAAGTACTAGATAAATAATTTGGGTAACATTACAGTGAGTCTCAAGTGAGACTAAATAAATACACTAATGCCAAATAAGTTCTAGATATTAACTGGATATGTATGCAGTGGAAAGTCCAAAGTACTAGATAAATAATTTGGGTAACATTACAGTGAGTTTCAAGTCCGTCTAAATAAATTACACTAATGCCAAATAAGTTCTAGATATTAACTGGAAAAGAATAAGCTACGAACTCCAAAGAGATGTTTTGGGTAACATAACGGTGAGTTTTAAATGAGTCTATCTAAATTAGACTGAAACGCCCAATCATTTCTAGGTATGACCTGGATAAGTGTGAAGTATTAACTCCAGAGTACTAGATAAATGTTTTGGCTAATGTGATGGTGACTTTCCAGTCAAAACCAATATTAAGAATACCTCATATTCAAAAAGCAGTGACCATGTCTTGCTGCTTGAGTCATCGAATATTCATAAAAAATTTCTTGATGAGAAATGACTTTAAACAAATAACTACGGTTCATTATTTAATAAGATTTTTTTATCACACTTTCTTGTCCCCAAATTTAAATTGTGAACCAACCATTATTCTGGTGTGTTGTTTATAACATTGAGAATAATGCACATGACCATCAACCCACGCATCGCATATCAATACCAGCCAAGAGGATAAGAGTATGTTCAATCTGTAATCTGGGAAAGTAAGATCATACCTAAGAAGGTCTTTGAGTCATATCACAATATTCTGCATAAAATGTCAAAACAATGTATAAACATTATCCAGCAGAAGCAAGCCCAGCGTCCACTCTGAGTAAAATGCTAGTTAACATTTCCTTCTTGTTGACCTGGAGTTGGCTCTCTCCGTAGCTGCTCTCCTACAACAAATGTCAGCATACACTTAATGTCATATCCGAGAGTCGAAGGTCACCCTACCAGAACGCAGCGCAGTCAGAGATGTGACCTTTGGGAGTTACAATTGGTTTGCTTTTTGCTGATCCAATTGCCTGCTATGGCCGTCAGTCTCGGTTCTGCAGGCAGGAGCAGAGAAAATGAAAATCCTTCACTCCTTACATCAGCGCCTGATTCAGAATGACAAAGACGCTACATCAGAATCCCTGTTTCTCACTTCTCCTCTGACAGGATTGCGCCTCTAACTGAGTCACCACGAAGTCTGAGCAGATTCTCCAGTCGCCGTGGCTGAAGTTGAGTCTGAGTCACTGGAGCTCGAGTACAAATTCAGTTCAGAATTACGAAACTGCAGTGGTTTTGATAGAAATGAAGAGGTAAACAGAGCGAGATGGAAAAATGAAACTTAATAGGCTTCACTTAATTTGTTTGAGTCCATTCAAACAGTTGAGAGGCCAGAGTTTCAGAGAACACTGGCAAAAATCCCAATTTAACACAACAAACTTGCACTCATAACCTTGAAGGCTTTCTTTTGCAGTAAGTTCTGGCTTTTAACTGGATACAGGTGAGGTACAAACTCCAAAGTACTAGAACATATTATGGTGAATTTCAAGTCACTCCAACTGAAATGTCTGACAAGTTCTAGATATTAACTGGATAAATGTGAGGCACAAACTACAAAATACTAGATACACGTTTTGGTTAACATAATGGTGAATTTCAAAGCATTCTAAATAAAATACACTGAAAAGTAAAACACGTTCTAGATATTAACTGGATGTGTGTGCAGTGGAAAGTCCAAAGTACTAGATAAATAATTTGGGTGACATTACAGTGAGTTTCAAGTGAGTCTAAATAAATGACACTAATGCCAAATAAGTTCTAGATATTAACTAGAAAAGAGTAAAGAGTTCCACACTAAATTATACTGAAATGCCAATAAATTCTAGATATTAACTGGATACATTTGAGGTACAGACTCTAAAGTACTAGACTCCAGAATACTAGATGAGTGTTTTGCGTAAGGGTGAGGTTCAAGTCAGTCTAATTAATTTATTTTGAAATGGCCAATAAGTCCCTGCAATGGACTGGCGACCTGTCCAGGGTGTATCCTGCTTTCCGCCCAATGACCGCTGGGATAGGCTCCAGCACCCCCCGCGACCCTGAGGGGGAAGCGGCTTAGAGAATATGTTTGTGTGTGTGGCCAATGAAATATATGTATTAACTGGATAAGTTTGAGGTATGAACTCGAAAGTACTAGATACATGTTTTGAGTAACATGATGGCGAGTTTCAAGTCAGTCTGACTAAATTACACCGAAATGTCTAACAAGTTCTAGATATGAAGAGATGGAAAAATAAAATTTAACAGGCCTAACAATGAGTGCGTTTACCTGCACTCAATAATCCAATCATAATCGGATTTCTGCAGTTATCTGATTTTTCAAATAGTCATGTAAACAGCACATTCTGATTAAGAAATCCGATAAAGAGGCTGGATTTTGCCGCAGTAGTCAGATTTCTCAGGGCTGTAAACTCTTACTCTGATTTCTTTCGGATTTCTCAGTCTGAGCACGTGTGAAAACAGACTGTGGCACTGGGAATAAGCGAGCAGCGTTGCCGCGAGACGCAGCCAAAGACTTTTGGAGAGACACTGAAAATATATGCTTGACAAAAGGTTTGAAATATTCTTCATCTTCTAGATGATGTACACTGTATTGCCAAAAGTATTTGTTCATCTGTCTTCATACGTATATGAATTTGAGCGACATTCCATTCTTAATCCATAGGGTTTAATATGATGTTGGCCCACCCTTTGCCTCTTCTGGGAAGGTTTTCCAAAAGGGTTAGGAGTGTGTTTATGGGAATTTTTGACCGTTCTTCCAGAAGCGTATTTGTGAGGTCAGACACTGATGTTGGACAAGAAGGCCTGGCTCATAGTCTCTGCCAAACCCAGACTCGTCCATCGGATTGCCAGATGGAGAAGCGTGATTGGTCACTCCAGAGAACGTCTCTAGAGTCCAGTGGCGGAGCTTTACACCACTGCATTTGATGCTTTGCATTGCGCTTGGTGATGTAAGGCTTGGATGCAGCTGCTCAGCCATGGAAACTCATTCCATGAAGCTCTCTACGCTGTTCTTGAGCTGATCTGAAGGCCACATGAAGTTTGGAGGTCTGATTGACTCTGCAGAAAGTTGGTGACCTCTGCGCACTATGCCCCTCAGCATCCGCTGACTGCTCTGTCATTTTACGTGGCCGACCACTTCGTGGCTGAGTTGCTGCCGTTCCCAATCGCTTCCACTTTGTTATAATCCCACTGACAGTGGACTGTGGAATATTTAGTAGTGAGGAAATTTCACGACTGGACTTGCTGCACAGGTGGCGTCTGATCACGGTACCACGCTGGAATTCACTGAGCTCCTGAGAGCGACCCATTCTTTCACTAATGTCTGTAGAAGCAGTCTGCAGGCCTAGGGGCTCGGCTTTATACACCTGTGGCCATGGAAGTGACTGGAACACCTGAATTCAATGATTTGAATATAATATAGTGTAGTCCATATTTTCAGGTATATAAAGCAGAAACCTGATTACTGCCTGACTCATGAAGACCTGTAGTTTCCCCATATCTGATTACTTAAGAGCATGTTCACGCGTTGATCAGATTACTGACAAAATCTGGTTTACTGCAGTTATCAGATTATTAAGTGCATATGAAGGCTCTCAATGTGACCTTTCATATGCATACAAAAGTGAAACTTTGCACTCTATATTTACTTATTTTGACCATTTCTACAGTTTCCCATTAGATAAAATGGAATTTCCACCACTGTTCTGTAAAGCTTGTATAACCTGGCAGCGGTATCTATGAAAGAATGCATTTGTGGGAGGAGCATATGGAGGTCAGTTATATCTACAATATAATTTTCAACTTAAACATAAAGTCCTTTAAGAATTCATTATCATAATATGTCTGACAAACAGGAATCTATTGCATACAAGTCAAACTGAAAGATATTAAACACTAATAATATATTAAATTTACTTTCCATTTCCAGGCATTTAGTACACACCCTAATGGAAATATGGTATTATTTTTTGCTGAAACCTCCAAAAACCAGCCCTGGGTGCATTTGAGTAACACAAATCCAGTGGTTTACACCTCATGCACACAAACGTTCCAGAGAAATAATGATCAGCAGATCTGTGTGAAAAGGAAAGCTGCGTTTACTCTTTAAAAAAAAAGACTCGTGGGTGAAAAAGTGCTCTCTCACTGTTGTTTTGAACTAAGCCCTTATGAAAGCTTCCCTAAAATGGGTTCTCCACGCAAGTGTCCCTCTGGTGGCAGCCTGCACGCCCATATAGTATCATCTCTCCTGTATTTCCATCCTTCTTTTCCCTGCAGACCTTTAAAGAATAAAAAGAGGAGGCAGCAGTCCCACAGAGACTCTCAGGAAGACACAACAACACAGTCCGCTACTCTTTGAAGGTGTTTGCTGTCTATAAAGCTCCGCGCAGGAATTTAAGCTGAGCACAGAATGATAATGCAACGCCGGCGTAACAAAAAACAGGAAATATGCAGAGGAACAAACAGATCCCTCGGATATTCTTAATGCGGCTGAGTGAATCCTGAGGCCACTTTCCGCAGCTCAGATTGCTGCGTTCACGTCCAGGCCAGAGCCGTGACCTCGCCAGCCACCGCTCTATTTTCACGTCCCAGAAATTCAGACTCGCTGGCAGACTAGTAACACGCTATGCACGCAAGCTGTGTGAACACAATGCTTAGAAAATGACTGACATTTCCCCCGAGGACTACAATTTACAGTCGGATGAAAAGAACATCGCCAACTTTCCCTGAAGCCTGAGTCGAAATAAGGGATGTTTCTGGTTGGTGATCCACTCAAATGCCTTCATCACATGATCTCTTAATGCTGTTGTGGCATTTATTTCATCTAAAGCCAAAAAGCCAAATCGTTTTACTTTATTTGTGGCATAAACAACTTTATAAAGGAGCACGTGTCAACAGTAAAATAACTTAAATGCTTAAATGCATGGTTAAATAATAATAATTAATGCTAAGTTAAAGAGATATGTTTTTAGATGTTTATTAAAAGTGAGCTCCGAGTTCGACTGTCGAATAAAAGGTGAACTGAGCTCCGTCGTTTAGAAGCAGAGTAACCAAACGAGTCTCTCCACATTTTCTGTTTTTTTACAGTTTTTGCAGAAGTTCAGTATCTGCAGATCTAAGATCATAAACAGACAGACACTCTGTGGTGGAAGCGGGGCCTTAAGGTCATTTAAGCGATGTGATCCCTCTGATTTGTTTTCGTTAGGATGCTGCTGCATTTTTGCTGTAAAGGATGTACCGTTTCCTTAGGAAGGTCAGTAAGAAGATCATTACAGTGATCAACTCTGCTGTAACAAGTGCAGGAACATGTTTCTCTGAGTCACTCTGACAAAAGGCTGAACTTCAGGGATATTTCTCAAATACAAGAAAGCTCATTTAGAAACATAATTTATCATGTTGGGTGGCACGGTGGCGTGGTGGGTAGTGCTGTCGCCTCACAGCAAGGAGGGGCTGGGTTCAATTCCCCGACCGGGTGACTGGGGTCCTCTCTGTGTGGAGTTTGCATGTTCTCCCTGTGTCTGCGTGGGTTTCCTCCAGGTTCTCCGGTTTCCTCCCACAGTCCAAAGACATGCAGTCAGGCCAATTGGACGTGCTACATTGCCCTAGGTGTGATTGTGTATGTCTGTCTGTCTGTCTGCCCTGCGATGGACTGGCGACCTGTCCAGGGTGTATCCTGCCTTCCGCCTGAAGACTGCTGGGATAGGCTCCAGCACCCCCCCGCGACCCTGACGGAGAAGCAGCTTAGGAAATTGATGGATGGATGGATGGATGGATGGATGGATGGATTTATCATGTTTTGTGTTTACATGCGGGATGAAACAGAGCTCAGGTTTGGTTTATGAAGCCAGAAGAAGTTTCTCAAAAAGCAGCTTCCTCTGAGTTTTCATACCAGCGATCAGTATATTCAGTTCTTCATGATTTAATCATTGAAAACTTTGCAACATCCACTGAGAAATATCTGACACACAGCTGGTTCGTCGGTCTACAGAGTCTTGATCTTCAGAAGGAATAGAAATGTATCATATCTATGAACATTTAGATTACATCCCCTAGAGGTAGCATGTACAAAGAGAAAAGCAAAGGCCCTAAGACTGAACCTTGAGGGACTCCATGCGAAATGCCAAATCTTTTTTTTGAACAATTTCCCACTGAAACCATGAACTGCTTATTACCTCAGTATGATTTAAACCATTCTAAAACTGTGCCTAAGAGGCCGACCCAGCATTCAAGACTCTGGATTAAAACCTTATGGTCAGTGGTATAAATGGTTTTGCATTATTATTGTGTACCTGTTGTCCTTGGTGCCTTAAAGAAAACTTTTGAACAAATGGTTCTAAATTGCAGCAAACAAGGTTTAAGCATTGCTATAAGTCAAAGAACCTTTTTTGTTCCCATATAAAACCTTTTTCTCCAGAAGTGTACCATTTTGAGCAAAGAAAAAATGCCATTTGTTGTTTCTCTGATGAAACAAATCAATAATAAACGCGTCCAGTATGACCTGAATTGCACTGTAAATGTGTGCACAGTGCATCAGCAAAGGCAGCAGAGAGCTTTATATATACTGAGAGAAAACACTGTGACGCACAGAAAGCTTGAATAGACCTCTGAAGTTGTGTCATCAATCAGTGGTTGACGTCACGCCCATATTAGGAATTCAGGGTGTACAGGAAAAAAGATGCATCCCGTGGTAAACAAAAACGATCCAAATCTGATCCGTTTTGCCGTACAAACATTTTTCCTCTGAATGTTGCCAGATCCTCCGAATTATGAGGTTATGAAATATTGCATGCCCTTGGTCAAATTGTATGTTTTGTCGATTTTCTAGGTGAAAATAAGCAACAATCACTACAGGGAGTAAATTTAAATATGTAAATTTTAGCGCACATCTTGTACTTATTTGGTGAGAAACATATTTTAGAAAATCAGCCTAAAGTATAAAATGTCCCATAACTTTTATACAGGACACATTTTACATTTTACGTTAAATTCAGCAACAAGTGCTTGTGTACTGAAAAAACGCCATTTGACTGGGGCACACAAACTTTTGCACATGACTGTACATGTGAGTTAACACTGCTCTGCACTGAATTGACATCATAGAACTGGCAACCACACCAAAACCAGCTAACTGTCCAGTGTGGTGGCTAAGAGGCTTTAGCAGTTTAAGCAGCTAATAGTGTTGATGTTTAATAGTAGGTGTTATTTCAAAGCGCGGGAGTTTTAGCTTGTAGAATGTACGTGACTTTATTCATATTTCGTCTTTTTAATAACCTTGTAACACAGAGAATCCAGTCTGGTACTGTCAGGGTGCAGATGGACGCAGGACTAAGCGTACTGAACTTGGAACATGCTTGCTGATGACAGTGAGTGACGTTGACAGTTTGTACGGCATTTATTTTTCCCAGCTTAGACCAGATTAGAGGTTCTAATATGGGCATGACAGTGATTCCATACACCAAGCTGATCCCATTCCCTATCCCTAGATTTTAAAGGGCTCATCCCAAAACAACTGAATTTTCCTTTTTTTTTTGTTTTGAGTTTGACGTAATATGTAAACACTGTTAGTTTAAAAATGGCCACTCCTCAGTCTATACTGTCCATAAAGATGCATAAACAGCCTGTTTTTAATTCAGTATTTTTGCAATGCCAGTAAAACAGACACAGTTACATAACATATATCAGCCAATTTAAGTTACAGCAGTTTATATATATATATATATATATATATATATATATATATATTTTTTTTTTTTTTTTTCTTTTTGGTACAAAAACAAACATAAATATTCTAAACACGGACTTTGGGAGAAATAAGTGTAAAATACAAGAAAAATTTAAAGTATAGGTTAAAATTGAGCCCTGCTATAAAAGTTGTGTGGCCACAAGATACAAGATACTAATGAGTGACCACAACTTAGATGTGGGAATGAGATACTTAAGCCTTGACCACATCTTAATAAGGCACAATCTTGTTCCCACAGCTTACTGAGTCTTACCACGACATAATCCTCTTGTTCCAATGCTTTATTAACCTCTTAAACACCTTGAGACCACCGGTGGCTCCAAACCGCACTCGGTCATGTTCTTCATAACGTTCATATTCCATAAACTCCATTCAGAAGCTGGGTGTCGTGTGAGGCTGTAGCTCTTCTCTCCAGTCTAATAGACGGTGATGTCATTTTAAACCCTTATAATAAAAGAAGCTGAACTTTGTTTTTCTACTGAAAGTCGACCCGTATTTCCCCAAATCTGGGCTCTAAACTATAAACAGACGGCGTCTCTTCAGTGATCTGCTCTGGAAACATCACTTTTAGAAAATAACACAAAGATTTTTGGCTTTCAGCTGTAAATTGTAGGCATATGCGTAGGTCATAAAACACACGTTCTGTTAATGTGAGGAGCTTTTACAAAAAATAAAATTAAAAACATAAAATTTTTTAATTTATTTCATGCCGTTGCTGAATATTTTGCCTCATGATTTGGGAATGGAAAAACCTAAATATACACTGAGGCTATGTCATGGCCACGCATTAGGATCTTGTTCTCCCACATTAGTACAGTGTGGCCATGCATTGTTGTTATTTATAAGTGATGTCACCAGCAGGGCTCCCTACAAACATAAACACCAGAGACATTATGTTTGCCAGGGTTAACTTAGAACCGTTTCTAAGCGGCTTTTAGAGGTACCATTCAGCATGTTCTAATCAATTAAGTGCATAATGACACCTACATGCCTAATAAGAATACCACACTCTTGAGATCCACACTGAAGCACTGTCCACATGTTTACAAATATTTGTCTATTGGTGGAATGCCAGGCTCAATTCTCAGTGGAACCAGGTGAAAGTTAATGAAATTCAGGATGGCACCTGGCAGAAATCCCCACACTATCTTGTGCTTCCACTGGTAAATTTGAGAAGCCGCTCACCGCTTTTCCTGCATCCAGCTGATCACCATTCACGCAATTAACACCTGAGGCATCAAGAGCAGCAGGTAGACGCTCTGCTCAGGAGGTGTGGCCCGGTTCCTGTGAGACACCTGCCTTTTCATTTAGAAGTTTGCTGAACTGCCGAGACTTTACTTTGGCATTAGCTGGCAAAAACGAATTTCTTTGTGAAGTAGCTGTCAAGTTGTCCTCTAAAGCCACAGTGCTGCCTCACGTTAAAGCTAATCAGCCTTTAGACTTCACCAGCTCGAGACACGATAAACAGCCTCGGAGCCTTCGGTAACAAATCTATTTTAAAAAACTCTATAATGTTCTAATCAGCAGTTCCCTGATCAGCTTGACAGCCTGTTTAACTGACAGACATGTAGCATCTCCCCCTCCGAGCCCAATCAAGCCCATTTGCTCATTAGCACGCCGCTAATTACAGAAAGCAGTCTTTGAGGACTCCTGCCTTAGCTCTCTCCAATCGGCCGGTCATTTATCACTGTGCAATCCATAGCCGCAGACTGGGGTCCTATCACAGTGTTGAAAGAAAGCGGAGCAGGATTTTCCCTCCTGTGATTCTGGCAGGGTCTGAAGCATGGAGGTAAACACAAAGGCTAACAGAACAATTTAGAGGCACACAGACCTGAGAGACACAGAGAGATAGAGGATAGAGAGCGTTTCGTTGCTCATGTTACTTTTCTCTTTTCTTTCCTTTCCTTTCCTTTCCTGGTGCTTTGCAGCTCCTGTAATTACAGCGGACTGCATGATTAGTGATTATGCTACTACCAAACCACCAAATTGGACACAGGCTTAATCATCTCATCACTTTTTTCTGTAATTAGCTGCTTCTGTCCAGTCATATTTAGGTCAAAGCCATAAATACAGTCACTGTGATTGGGCAATGACAGTTTTTGTTGCTTTATATATTTCATGTCTCCTTAAGCACATTGTACTTGAAATTAAACAATAAGTGAGGTTCAAATGCAGAATGTCAGCTTTAATCTGAGGAAGATTATATCTATACTGCGTGAACCACAAAAAGATCACAGCTAGTGATGTACTAGATAATGTCCCGGCAATCTGCTAGGCCACCTCAGGGCTAGAGGGCCAGGACAGAGTGATTAGAGCGGAGCGGTAGGAGTTGTGGACACACACTGCTCGCTGCACAGTCTTGAGTACATATTTCCACATTCATATTATGACTCAGCCAGTAACCTGGTTGTAATCTGGCAATGTGGAGGTTGAGGGTTCAATTAAAAAAATAATTCAAAGAAATTCAGGACAATGGCATAAAATCCAACATATTTGGCAACAGAGAATGGACGTTCATCAATAAATTCTATTATTTTCAGTTATATTTTGGAGCTTTGGTAATTGGGCATTCTTATTATTTCTCCTCCCTTTCCCCATGTATTCTGTTTTCTCTGTATTTTCCATCATTCCTGTGTCCTGTCTCCCCCCCTTGTCTTATTGTATGTGCTCGGACGGGTTGATCTAAATTTTCGCTGGTTACTCTGGTGCCTATGTGACAATAAAGGCTTCATATCATCATACTCACAGAGATAATAAAACTTTTGTTTAGTGTTCCTAAACAGTGAAATAGTTGCACATGGCTGATATTTTCAATGCGTTCCAATTGGGAGACAGCAGTCTAAGTAGGCAGCATTTTAAGGCAGCATTTGCACACTCCTAGGATGAAGTCTGTCCCGTGTGGAAGCCAGCTGCCTGCTAAGGTACCTTATTTTGACCAAAACCGAAGGTATGTGTTCTCGGTGAAGGCAATCTCATAATAATGTTCACCTATTCATTGGCCAACAGTTCCATAGCTTCAGTTTGAAACACTGAGGAGTCTGACATGCAAGTTATTTCCTGACTTCTGTCTTTACTGTTTTGATTGTTGTATTTGTGTAATTTTTCAGTATATGCCGAGAAAACAGCGTTATAGACTGACGTTCTCCCTGAACCATGAAAAATACTTCAAATTACTGGACGATGTAGAAGATCAAAAATATATATTCTTTCTTAAAACTACCACAAATCTTATTCTTGCCTGCTCTGCTTGTCTTGTATTGCTGTGCTTATCACAGTCACAACACTGTTAGGTGAATGTTGACAGCTAAATTTCAGACCAGGAGCTCATAATTTAAATGAGAATGCATGAAATAACACACACAGTAGCGGCTTAAAATATTGCATGTGATCCTTTTTTCTGCGTTTTGTAGTTTTTATCTTTCGCGTGTTACAAATAAAGCAGGTTTATTAAGGTGGATGAGGACAGTGAATGAATGGAAATTATTTACAAACTAGTAGTTCTAATAATCTCTATTTATCTGGGCTGCCGAGTCGAGTATATAACAACAGATACGACTCTGTACAGCAGCCTGTTCTTCATACACATATTTCCACAACAGCGTCAAATGCAGGTTCAGCGCCGTCCTTATGGACTGAGGTGATGCACCGTCACAGTCGGAGTTGAGCACGCGCCAACGAGTGACTGCGAGTAAACAGATAAAACGTGTACAGTGCAGGGAAAGTTATGATGTACGATGGTTCTGAAGCTCTGTCCCGAATGCGATGCCTGCTCAGGTTCCTTTACGGTTTAAATGCTGGGGGAGAAGTGCTTTGGAAGGCCGTGACTAGTTAGGCAGCTGCCTTCAGAATGGAACTATTTATCTGCTGCCGCTCAAACACGTTTGAACACGTCTCTGCTGACTGGCGCTGGCAGAGTGATAAAGGAGCAGAGTATGTTTTTAATCACTATTTCTCATTTTCATTACCGTTAAAGTCATTTGTGTAGTCTTAGAACTATTTAATATAAACCTGCCAGAGGTTACATAGAAATACAAAACAGCCTGCTGATACTAGAGGGAAACAAGAGGTTGGGGAAAAAAAGAAATTTGACTGTTTTTGGTACATAAAGCAACACAAAAGTCATTGATTTCAAGAAAGAATATATGATATGGGCCTTTTAATGCAATTAACAATAGAGCTAGAGTTCATATTAGATGTGCAATTTGCTGGATTCTGTTGATGAACAAAAGAGGGTCTGTAAAGTAGGTCAAACTCTCTGACTTTTCAGGGCAATTTATTCATTCTGAAATACTCTGTCCAAAATGAAGATAGAATCATCACTACATCGGTTGTAAGCATGCTTATGCTCATCCTTTAGCAGTGATGCAGTCGTCTTTAGAGTGTCCCAGTTTATAGGCTAGAAAACTACCTTGTGATGATGCATCTTGAAGGAACTTCTGAAAACCTGATGCTGCTTTGGGGTGAGTTTTCTTTCTTTTTTGTTAACAAGTGAGTGGAATGAGTGAGTAGAATGACCAGTTATAGTTATAGTTAGCAAACCAACTGGCTATCTAGGTACCGTACCTCAGTCCGGCTCCTTTTCTCTGGCTCAAAGGGTAAAAACTCATCTCTGGTGTCCATTTTGTTCTGAACAAAGACAGATTCATTGTTTTCTTTGTGATTTTCTTCACCGACTGAGGTAAGAGCTGCACTTGTGCTTGCATAGTTGTATTTATTAGCCTATAGCTTTGTGGCTGGCAGTCAGGACTGGCTGACACCACTGGGATTCTCAATGATTGATGTAATGTATGCAGGGTACTGTAGTGAGAGAACATTGATCTGATGCTGTTGCCTCTTCTGCCTTGATTGGTGCCGCTGCTCACCAGCCTTCTGGACCGGTTTGACCACCACTGAGGTTCTTGCTTTACAGCGCTGTGCAGTCCTCACCCTCAGATCTTCTCTTTTCCCACTTTACTATAAAACTTCATACTAATAATGTTTGGGATCCGGTGTCGACCAGAGGAGGATGGGTTCCCCTTCTGAGTCTTGGTTCCTCTCAAGGTTTCTTCCTCTTTTAGGGAGTTTTTCCTTGCCACCGTCGCTGCTGGCGATGGATTTTCTTCTCTTTTCTCTTCTCTCTGTAATACTGATTGTCCTGTAAAGCTGCTTTGTGACAGCGTCTGTTGTAAAAAGCGCTATATAAACAAATTTTGCTTTGCTTTGCTTTGATCAACAAAAACTGATAGAATCCTGTCAAAATGAAGAGGCTGAGGGACACAATATTATGCTAGCACATCAAATGATGTTTTTACCTGTAGGTTTAGGCCAGAATGCACGTTTAAGATTAAAATCAATTGAGACACTGTTATAAGAACACCTTATTGACGAGGCTGAGAAAGAATATAAGCCAGCCACAAGTTAGTATAATGCCTTTTTCTGGCTTTTTGGCAATTCACTTACACGTATTTGTAGCAAAGTAAGCATTCAGGACCAAACAATTCAATTCTTCTTCTTCTTCTTCTTCTTTCGGCTGCTCCCTTTAGGGGGCGCCACAGCGGATCATCTGCCTCCATCTTGCCCTATCCATTGCCTCCTCTAGGACCAAACTATTCAATTAAGCAGCAAAAATACACAAGTGAGCTAAACAAGAACAAACAACCTGGAGGTCCAATGCACTGGAAGGCCGAAAAATACATTCGCTCGTGACGAAAATCTGCTGAGCAGTTCAAGAACACAATCCACAGATGAGTCAAAGACTAACATAAAGAGAAGAGATGTACCAGCATGACCTCAATGAGTTCAGCACAAGTTGTGCACCAGCAGGACGGCTCGAGAGCAGAACAACCAGGTTAGAGTTGGCTATAAAGAACATAAAGCCTGCAGGGTTTGTTACAAATTCTCAAGATTCACCTGGACTAGAGTGATGGAACGAGGGAGAGTGGAAAATAAAAGGGTACTGATCACGATCCAAACCACACCAGCCCAACCTGTGAAATACTCACTGTAAGGATTGGAGCGAGGAGTTTCCTAAAAAAGGAGAATGTGTTTCTGTTGACTAAATTCTCAGAAATAACAGCACTAAACTGTCTCTGGGTCAGTTCCCCTCTTTTCACTGGGGTGGTTCCCTCAAGGGTCCATCTCAGTCCCTTTAGTCAGGGAACATGACTGAACCATAATCCACTGAAATGATCTGTTCTAAGCTGTATTGACTCCACACACCCCGTCTCGCCTATGAGAAGGTACAAATACAAACTTTTCACATGGAAAAACTTATTTAACCTCTTATGCTACATGGTTTAATTTGGTTAGTCCATCTGAATTTACGTGGACCAAATCATAAGGTAAATTATTCAGTAACTGCATGAAATAAATGTACATTTTTATTTTATTTATGTTTTGTAAAAGCTGCTCGACGTCTATTGGACTGGAGAGAAGAGTTACAGCCTCACACGACGCCCAGCTTCTGAATGGAGCTTATGAAATATGAACGTTATGAAGAACATGACGAAGAGCGTTTTGGAACCACCCGTGGTACCGAGGAGTTTAAGAGGCTGAGGTGCACAACTTCACCTTAAAGCCACTGCTGTACCTTTGAGGGAACATTTACATTGTTTGTACCTCGTTGAATGAAAAACGTACCTGAACAGATTCTTTATTTCTAACATCTAATTAATTTCTCTTTTCACAGCATGTTCTACAAATTTACCTGTACTTTCCTGATGTCTGTGACCTTTTATCTGCAGATTCCTTAATCTATAATTGTGTGACTCAACACAGGTTCCATTGTTAGTCATGTTCCGTGTCAGCGATGCACGAATGTTTTGTTTTTCTTTTTTCTTTTTTTTCCTCTCTCCTTTTTCTCCCCAACCAGATCGAGGTGCAGCTGTGCAGGCAATCGAATGCTTGGCTGTGCTCTTCTCTCCACCAATCCAAATGGCTGTTTTCTGCTGAGGGGTGGGCCTTGGCAGATGAAAAGACTCACCTGTGGCCAGTTATGGGGGGAGCATTTAGCGTGAGCCTTGTAGTGGATAACTGTCCTACTTTAGCTGTGAAAATATAACCAGTAAGACTAGGGGCAGTCGTGGGCTGGAGGTTAGGGAACCAGCCTCGTGACCAGAAGGTCGCCGGTTCGATCCCCAGTAGCTGACAGCGCATGACTGAGTTGTCCTTGAGTAAGACACCTAACCCCCAACTGTTCCCCAGGTGCTGCAGATTGGGCTGCCCACCGCTCCGGGCAAGTGTGCTCACTGCCCCCTAATGTGTGTATGTGGTGTTTCACTTCATGGATGGGTTAAATTTCCCCATTGTGGGACTAATATGGGCCTCTTGTGCTCCCTCTCTGTTTTCTCCCCTCTCCAGTGCGAAGTGTAGACAAGCAAATTGAGCGTGCCTATACATATGCATACAGTAGTGATTGGATTGTTTAGACACATCGGGTAAGGGGCGAGTGCCACCCGCTGTATTTTGGTGAGGATTAGACTTGGCCAGGCAGGTTAGATTTGTTTCTTTTCTTTGTCACCGTCCATCGTCCACCCTTGTGGCTGGTTGGGCTGCATTAGTTAATGTTCTTGCATACTGAACGGTTAGTCAACTCTTTTTCTTTTGATCTATACGCCGTTTCACCTCAACTTATTGTACCATCCATCTGTCCATATAAATAATGTTCTTGTATTGTACACATTTGCATGTGGGAAGCAAAGTAAAAGCCTTGAACGCAAACACTGCTGTGTCCTTCCTTCCATCTCCCATTACATGCCATGTTATTTCCCCTCTCCCCCAGCTACATCTGAGGGGAACGTAACAGTGTCATTTATTCTTATACACTCCTCGAAGCTTCGATCGTGAGCACAAACAGGATCCATGAGATGAAGATGGGGTCAAAAAGGGACAAAAGAGGGAAAACCCAGCACTGGCTGTGTTTACAAGGATTGTAGCCAGTGTCTTTCCCAATTTTGATACTTTTTGTAGAATTTAAACCTCTTTCCAAAGTATGCTTTACATTCTACAGGGTGGGCCATTTATATGGATACACCCAAATAAAATAGGAATGGTTGGTGGCACATTAGTTTATGGGAGGGGGAAAACTTTTCAAGATGGGTGGTGACCTTGGTGGCCGTTTTGAAGTTGGCCACTTTGGATCCAACTAGTTTTTTCGATGGGAAGAGCGTCGTGTGACACATCAAACTTAGTGAGAATTTCACAAGAAAAACACTGGTGTGCTACGACGACCAATCCACTTTGGAAGCTGGCACGTTCCCTGTCTTTTTCCAGCAAGATGGTGCACCACCACATTATGGGTGTCAGGTCCGAGCATTCCTAGATGGACAGTTTCCTGGAAAGTGGATTGGCCGTCCATGGGCCAGTTGAATGGCCCCCAAGGTCTCCCGATCTGACCCCCGTAGACTTTTATCTTTGGGGTCATCTGAAGGCAGTTGTCTATGCTGTGAAGATACGAGATGTGCAGCACCTGAAACTACGGATACCAGAAGCCTGGGCCAGCATTCCTTCTGCGGTGTTGCTCTCAGTGTGTGAAGAGCGGGAGAAGAGGGCTGCACTGACAATCCAACACAACGGGCAGCACTCTGAACACTTTTTATAAGTGGTCAGAAACTTGTAAATAACTTGTTAAAACCAAGCACACCAGTGTTTTTCTTGTGAAATTCTCAGTAAGTTTGACGTGTCACACGACCCTCTTCCCATCGAAAACACTAAAGTTGGATCCAAAACGGCCACCAAGGTCACCACCTATCTTGAAAAGTTTTCCCCCTCCCATAAACTAATGTGCAGGAAGTTAATATCACCAACCATTCCCATTTTAATTGGGTGTATCCATATAAATGGCCCACCCTGTATTTCTTTTCATCAATGAACAAAATATAAAGTGCACTCAGCACTTTAACTTTAGACTCATACTAAGGTTTACAGGTATGACTGTGTGTGTGTGTGTGTGTGTGTGTGTGTGTGTGTGTCTGTTTGAGTGAGTGATGTAGGAACGCAGGTTTTATTTTATTTTATTTTGTTATATTTTATATTTATTTCATCTTATTCCCTACCTGTGAATGTGGGTCTGGTACTGTGCTCTGTGAGCTCCTGTAATCAAAACTAAATTCCTTGTATGCGCAGCACACCTGGCCAACAAAGCCTGATTCTGATTCTGAAGGAACTGAATTGAATTGTTAAAAAACGCCGCAAAATAGAGATGTGAAAGTCTACATTAGTGTAAAAAGCCGTCGCGTTTTGACTCACTGCCTCCATCCACTAAACCCTTAAACCAGGACGTTCAGAACTGGAGAGAAAAGGAGCAACTCTGTACAGTTAATCTCCGAGCACACAAGCAAAGCCAGATTTCACAAACACACGTGCGTTAAAGATTTTCTGACAAAGCACTCTGTCATATCACTGATCTCGGCCCAAAAAGAGAGAAAGAAATTACACGTGCTACATCAACGGTTGCGTAAAGGTGGGGTGGGTGGGCGGGTCTTCAAGGTTCATCCTGAAATATGATGTGTAAGGAGGCGCGAGTCTTCACTCTGAGGAGTCCCTGGAGGGGGCCGTCAGATGCTGACAAAAGACCGCCTGCATTATGTCCAGACTGCTGGGGTTGCAGAAAGGCTGCGGTGAAGTCAAGAAGGAATGAAAAGGGAAGAAAGAGGGTCTTAAATGACTTGTGCAAATTCACAGGCAGTACACCGGGGGTGGGGGGGGGTGGGTGTTGGTGGTGGGGGTGTGCGGCAGTCTAGAGAAGAGGAATTTCCAGACTTATGCAAATAGAAATGTCTCATCACAGGATGCCGGTGCTACTTACTAATTTGTCTCTGCATCTACCCTCAGCTAACCAGACACAACACCATCTGCACTGTAAAAACAATGTCAGGTCAACATGAAATGAGTCAACCGTCTGTATAGCCTTTACATTTTATTGGCGTACTTCTCATTTTTAGTACTGTAACTTAGGCCCAATCCCATTTCTTCTTTTTACCCCTACCCCTTGTTTTTAAGTGTCAGCCTAACCCCTTGGAGCTGAGCTACAGGACAGTGGTTGAGATCTTCCCTCTGAAATGGGACCCTCAAATAAACAGAGCATCACTTCATTAACAGCTACTAGCGCCGCTCTGTAGGCGACCCTGCCCGTCTGCAGGGACAGCAGAGGAGGGGAAAGTTCAGCTCCTCACTGCTGGGCTTTAGTCACATTTAGGGATCATACGCCTTCAAAGAGGGGGGCGATTATTTATTATCACCCCCCCTCGTTCTTCAGAGATATGAAGCTGAGCTCAGATATTCTCCAGATTCTTGTTTGAATTTTCCAGTTCCACCTTAAATGGAGCAGCAGTTACATTCTGGCACCCCAGGCATCAGAACTGCTGGACTGTTTAAGGTGGAACAGGAAAATTAGCTAGCTAGATACTGAGACGTTAGCATGCTATTAGTGACATGTTATGCTTGATATGAAGAAAATGACCAACGACACTAAACTAAGATAAAACAGTGGTTATTGTCATTTTTTTAACAAAGAAATTCTCACATCTGTTGTTTTCTTTGATCTCTTGTTCAGCCAGTCTTTTTTCTCATATCTCTCTGTTCAGCCTCTGAAAACCTCAGTTTGGAGGGTCATGTGGTGTTAACACTTCACCCCTCCCTTCTATCTCAGCAAGAACTGGGACACCCCTCCCCTAGATGTGAACGCACAAAACTGAGGGCTAAGAGCTCAGTGGTAGGGACGAGGGGTGAAATGGGGCTGGGCCTTTTTAAGATAAGGTTGCTCAAAAAAGTGAGTGATGTAGATGCGCACAATGGTACCAACAGTCAGCATCAATGCACGACAACGACTTTTGGCAATGCTCAATGTTCAATGCCAACGACTCCTCACTCAGCAGCAGTAATGCCAACCACTCCTTACTCAGCAGCAGTAATGCCAACGACTCCTCACTCAGCAGCAGTAATGCCAACCACTCCTTACTCAGCAGCAGTAATGCCAACCACTCCTTACTCAGCAGCAGTAATGCCAACCACTCCTTACTCAGCAGCAGTAATGCCAACCACTCCTTACTCAACAGCAGTAATGCCAACCACTCCTTACTCAGCAGCAGTAATGCCAACCACTCCTTACTCAACAGCAGTAATGCCAACCACTCCTTACTCAACAGCAGTAATGCCAATCACTCCTTACTCAACAGCAGTAATGCCAACCACTCCTTACTCAACAGCAGTAATGCCAATCACTCCTTACTCAACAGCAGTAATGCCAACCACTCCTTACTCAACAGCAGTAATGCCAACCACTCCTTACTCAGCAGCAGTAATGCCAACCACTCCTTACTCAGCAGCAGTAATGCCAACCACTCCTTACTCAACAGCAGTAATGCCAACCACTCCTTACTCAACAGCAGTAATGCCAATCACTCCTTACTCAGCAGCAGTAATGCCAATCACTCCTCACTCAGCAGCAATAATGCCAACCACTCCTTACTCAGCAGCAGTAATGCCAACCACTCATTACTCAGCAGCAATAATGCCAATCACTCCTCACTCAGCAGCAATAATGCCAACCACTCCTTACTCAGCAGCAGTAATGCCAACCACTCCTTACTCAGCAGCAGTAATGCCAACCACTCCTTACTCAACAGCAGTAATGCCAACCACTCCTTACTCAACAGCAGTAATGCCAACCACTCCTTACTCAGCAGCAGTAATGCCAACCACTCCTTACTCAACAGCAGTAATGCCAACCACTCCTTACTCAGCAGCAGTAATGCCAACCACTCCTTACTCAGCAGCAGTAATGCCAACCACTCATTACTCAGCAGCAGTAATGCCAATCACTCCTCACTCAGCAGCAATAATGCCAATCACTCCTCACTCAGCAGCAATAATGCCAACCACTCCTTACTCAGCAGCAGTAATGCCAACCACTCCTTACTCAGCAGCAGTAATGCCAACCACTCCTTACTCAGCAGCAATAATGCCAACCACTCCTCACTCATCAGCAGTAATGCCAACCAATCAGCTCTCAGTAGCAGTAACACTAACCAATCAGCTCTCAGTAGCAGTAACTCTAACCAATCAGCTCTCAGTAGCAGTAACACTAACCAATCATCTCTCAGTAGCAGTAACACTAACCAATCATCTCTCAGTAGCAGTAACACTAACCAATCAGCTCTCAGTAGCAGTAACACTAACCAATCAGCTCTCAGTAGCAGTAACACTAACCAATCAGCTCTCAGTGGCAGTAACACTAACCAATCACTTCTCAGTAGCAGTAACACTAACCAATCAGCTATCAGTAGCAGTAACACTAACCAATCAGCTCTCAGTAGCAGTAACACTAACCAATCAGCTCTCAGTGGCAGTAACACTAACCAATCAGTTCTCAGTAGCAGTAACACTAACCAATCAGCTCTCAGTAGCAGTAACACTAACCAATCAGCTCTCAGTAGCAGTAACACTAACCAATCAGCTCTCAGTAGCAGTAACGCTAACCAATCAGCTCTCAGTAGCAGTAACGCTAACCAATCAGCGCTCAGTAGCAGTAACGCTAACCAATCAGCTCTCAGTAGCAGTAACGCTAACCAATCATCTCTCAGTAGCAGTAACACTAACCAATCATCTCTCAGTAGCAGTAACACTAACCAATCAGCTCTCAGTAGCAGTAACACCAACCAATCAGCTCTCAGTAGCAGTAACACTAACCAATCAGCTCTCAGTAGCAGTAACGCTAACCAATCAGCTCTCAGTAGCAGTAACGCTAACCAATCAGCTCTCAGTAGCAGTAACGCTAACCAATCAGCTCTCAGTAGCAGTAACGCTAACCAATCAGCTCTCAGTAGCAGTAACACCAACCAATCAGTTCTCAGTAGCAGTAACACCAACCAATCAGCTCTCAGTAGCAGTAACACTAACCAATCAGCTCTCAGTAGCAGTAACATTAACCAATCAGCTATCAGTAGCAGTAACGCTAACCAATCAGTTCTCAGTAGCAGTAACGCTAACCAATCAGCTCTCAGTAGCAGTAACACTAACCAATCAGCTCTCAGTAGCAGTAACACTAACCAATCAGCTCTCAGTATCAGTAACACTAACCAATCAGCTCTCAGTATCTGAAGCAGCTTGGTGCGCTAGATTGTGTGATTATGTTGGGATTTTAGTCTGGGCCATTTTACTGTTTATGTAACGGGAGGCGCCTAATTTTAAAAATGATGAAAATGTAGATCATATCATATGACGGCATTCATTTGGTCAAATAGGACATGTTTCATTCAACGAAATATCACAGGACCCACGTTCAATTTCACCTCTCATGGGGGTCCCTCTACTTACTGAGAGGTCTGGCAAAGCTGTGACTCTTTACATCCAGTGCACCATGGTGCATTACACTTATTGCAGTTCACTAATACCCAGCAGCCACTGCCCTTTACTTGTTGAAAGCATTCACTGTAATCAAATATAATCCAGAAATAAGTGGATGATACAAGTGAACTAAAGAGTACTTTTATTTGGAAGTGTTTGTGTCCTGACTAGTATACTCAACTATAAAAGCATGTGCTTAACAAAGACCGTATGAGCTCTTTCACCTGTGTTATGAGTTTTCAACCGAACACAGCTGCCAGTTTGTCCACGCTTTCTGAAAGGATCGAATGATGCACAAACTTACGCACTGCTGAGACAAGTCAACTGGAACAGCAGGTCATTTTATTTAGATAGCACATTAAAAAAAAGACATTTTAGGGATTTTGCTTCACTATTGGGGAGAGAGCCCCCCTGGTTGTAGTAAGAAGCCCCCTGGCAAAAATGTATTTTTAGCGCAACACTAATATATTTTTCAACAAATTTGTTTTAAATATTCCAATTCTTTTGAATAAGCTCTAACAAAAGATGGATGTCCGTGATACAGAAACACTTGAATGCTTATTATTAAACAGCTAATAGTAGTAGTAATAGTAATAGAAGCAGTAGTGATAGTAGTAATAGTAGTAGTAGTTGCAGTAGTAATAGTAGTAGTAGTTGCAGTAGTGATAGTAGTAGTAGTTGCAGTAGTAATAGTAGTAGTAGTAGCAGTAGTAGTAAAAGTAGCAGTAGTAGTAAAAGCAGTAGTAATAGTAGTAGTAGTTGCAGTAGTGATAGTAGTAGTAGTTGCAGTAGTGATAGTAGTAATAGTAGCAGTAGTAGTAAAAGTAGCAGTAGTAGTAAAAGCAGTAGTAATAGTAGTAGTAGTTGCAGTAGTGATAGTAGTAGTAGTTGCAGTAGTAATAGTAGTAGTAGTAGCAGTAGTAGTAAAAGTAGCAGTAGTAGTAAAAGCAGTAGTAATAGTAGTAGTAGTTGCAGTAGTGATAGTAGTAGTAGTTGCAGTAGTAATAGTAGTAGTAGTAGCAGTAGTAGTAAAAGTAGCAGTAGTAGTAGTTGCAGTAGTAGTAGTAACAGTAGTTGCAGTAGTAACAGTAGTTGTAATAGTAGTAGCAGTTGCAGTAGTAATAGTAGTAGTAATAGTAATAGAAGCAGTAGTGATAGTAGTAATAGTAGTAGTAGTAGTTGCAGTAGTGATAGTAGTAGTAGTTGCAGTAGTGATAGTAGTAGTAGTTGCAGTAGTGATAGTAGTAATAGTAGTAGTAGTAGCAGTAGTAGTAAAAGTAGCAGTAGTAGTAAAAGTAGCAGTAATAGTCTTTTTTTAACTTTCCTTTTATAACTGTATATAAACTCATAGATCATCTAAAATTTTGATTGACTGATAGCAAACTATTTTCCAGAGGAGTAAATGCCAGGAATGCAGCGACTGAGATGAAATTTCTGGGTGAAGTTTAACATTCATAGAAACATACACACAGACACCCACACCCACACCCACACACACACACACACACACACATACACACACAGATACATACATGTATCACATTTGTTGGAAGAACACCTCATATCTCATCCATCTCCATATACCTACAGGGTGACTAACAGACATTGTGACAGCTGTTAGGAACGTCTGGTTCCTATCAACACCACTGTGAACAGTTCTGACTCGGTAAGCTTCTCTAGAACGGAACGTTTCACATCAAACTGCTCAATGACTTTGTTTACATTTTATCTATTTAATTATGCAAGAATTTTGAAATATTGGTGAAATTCCCCTTTAAGCAATTAAACAACAGCCCATGTGTGTATTCTCATCCAAGAGCAAAGACAGAAAAGCAATCAGGTCCTGAAAGAACAGACTGATTAAGGTGACCGTACAAACTGGCCTTAATGACAAAAAAGGCTAAACCTGTGTGGACAAGCACTTCGGATGTATCTGGCGGCACCCGTTACAAAACAAGCCTCATGGCTGCGTCTGAGGTATCTCTCAGGATTAATATCAACACTCAACACCTTCCTTCTTCCAGTTCATGCCAACGGCAGAAGCCCAGGGGAAGACTCAGTGCTGGGCCAGCGTTTAATATATATATATATATATATATATATACACTCACTGGCTATATACACTCACTTTATTAGGTTATATCGTTCAATTGCTTGTTAACACAAATAGCTAATCAGCTAATCACATGGCCACTAGAGGTGGTCAAGACAACTTGCTGAAGTGCAGACCGAGCATCAGAACGGGGAAGAAAGGGGATTTAAGGGACTTTGAACGTGGCGTGGTTGTTGGTGCCAGACGGGCTGGTCTGAGTATTTCAGAAACTGCTGATCTGCTGGGATTTTCACACACAACCATCTCTAGGGTTTACAGAGAACGGTCCGAAAAAGAGGGAATATCCAGTGAGCGGTCAGTTGTGTGGACGAAAATGCCTTGTTGGTGTGAGAGGTCAGAGGAGAATGGGACTGGTTCCAGATGATAGAAAGACAACAGGAACTCAAATAACCAACCAGAATCTCTGAGGAACGTTTCCAACACCTTGTTGAAAGTCTGCCACGAAGAATTAAGGCAGCTCTGAAGGCAAAAGGGGGTCCAGCCTTTTACTAGCAAGTGATAGAATAACCTAATAAAGTGGCTGGTGAGTCTCTTTCTCTCTCTCTCTCTCTCTCTCTCTCTCTATATATATATATATATATATATATATATATATATATATATATGTATATATATATATATATATACACACACAATGCATATTCATTCTCAGCTATGACAATCAAAGTCGATCTGCGAAAGAGCCAACCATCAACACAAAGCACAATATCCTTACAAAAGGGTTCGATTTGTACTTTTTCATATCATATAGTGCTAATAAAGCTGTGTGAGTGAGACACTCTTTCGCGGCTGTGTTGTAATTGCACGTTACCAGCGCTGGCGCTCTCGATGAATTTTAATAACGTCACAGCTGCCTGATCATCTTGTGTTAATAATACATGTAAAGCTTGTTGTGACAACAGTATGCATTTTTAATTACGCTGCTTGAGATTGTGTGAGCTCGCTGGAGGATGAAAAGCTAAAAATAAAAACAAAACAAAAAAACAGGGTGATAAAAGTTTGGCATGTATTTTGTTTCATCATGTTCAGAGTCCGTAAAATCTCTGGTGTTCTGTATGTGGATATGATCTTAGCTGCTAAACTGTTTATGTCATTTCCAGATTTTATGTACAAGTTATTCCTTTTTTATGATATAATAGAGATATTTGGGAAGACATTAGATATAGGGTAGTCCACAGGCATTAGGAAGAAGAAAGTTGAAGGGAAAAAAAACAGCAGTTACCAAATCTGGAGTTCAGACAATGATTGACATATGCAAAGAAAACGGGTTTCTTAACAACCACCTGGAAGACCTGGTAGACACCAAAAGAGTTTGGTGGAGAAAATCAAGCTTACTGTGGCTTAAAGAGCGGCTATGTTCAGACTGCTAGGCTAAATATGGTTTTTGGCATATGCAGGTTGATTTTTGATAATCTAGACAGCTAAAAACCTCATCAAACCTCATTTCTGCATGATAGATAGACAGACAGCCAAACAGACAGACAAACAGACAGACAGACAGACAGACAGATAGACAAACAGATAGACAGACAGCCAGATAGACAAACAGACAGACAGACAGACAGACAGACAGCCAACCAGACAGTACAGACAGACAGACAAACAGACAGACAGACAGATAGACAGACAGCCAGCCAGCCAGCCAGCCAGCCAGATAGACAACCAGATAGACAGACAGCCAACCAGACAGACAAACAGAGAGACAGACAGACAGATAGACAAACAGATAGATAGACAGACAGATAGACAAACAGACAGACAGACATACAAACAGAGAGACAGACAGCCAGATAGACAAACAGACAGACAGACAGACAGACAGACAGCCAGACAGCCAACCAGACAGTACAGACAGCCAGCCAGCCAGACAAACAGACAGACAGACAGATAGACAACCAGATAGACAGACAGCCAACCAGACAGACAAACAGAGAGACAGACAGACAGATAGACAAACAGATAGACAGACAGCCAGATAAACAAGCACACAGACAGACAGACAGACAGACAGACAACCAGACAGACAGACAGACAGCCAGACAGCCAGATAGACAACCAGATAGACAAACAGCCAACCAGACAGACAAACAGACAGACAGACAGCCAGATAGACAAACAGACAGACAGACAGCCAGATAGACAAACAGACAGACAGACAGCCAGACAGCCAGACAGACAGACAGACAGACAGACAGACAGACAGACAGATAGATAGATAGATAGATAGATAGATAGATAGATAGACAGACAGACAGACAGACAGACAAATAGGGAGATGGACAGACAGACAGACAGATAAACGGATAGCCAGCCAGATAGGTGGGTAGGTAAAGTTGGTTATCTGCTTCTCACCATCCAAATAATCCCAATTATACGTTTAGATTCAGTTCGTAGAACTTCACTCCACATCTCAAACATATTCTACATTCGAGCTTCCTAGACCTTTTACATCATGTGGAGGTTCTTTAAACTTAAAAAAAGGTTGTTCAGACTCCTGAATCTCACCCATCCATTAAAATGTTCTGTTCTTAGGAGTGAAGTGAATATCGCAGCTGTCGGAACAAAGCCTCGTATCTCTAAAACGGTAACTTTACAGGAGAAGGAAAAAACCTACTTCACTTATAATGTACGTCAATGGAACCAGACATTTCCCCAAGTAATTTGGGGCTGTTCCTTTTGGCCCATTCATCATGAAATTTGCACATAATGTAAAGCGCAGCAGTTTTTTTTTCAAATTACGTCAAAAACTGAAAAACAACAAAAGTGGAGATACGAGGTTTTGTTCCGATGGCAGCGATATATTCTTCTTCTTTATCAGGAGTGGTGCTTGATTTTCTCCTCTCTCTCAAAGATGAAAGCTGTAAGTGCTGTTTATCTGATGGGGCAGTTTGGGTGTCTTCCAGCTCTTCCAGGTGGTTGTTAGGAGCCACTTTTTCCCTGTAGCTTTTAATCATTTTTTTGAATTCCAGTTATTATTCATTTATTATTTTACTTATTTTCTTTTGACTTTCTCCTTCTTTATGCAAGTGAATAATCTCCTCGTAAATATCTTGTAAAAACTTATGCTTAATTTGACATGAATGAATGTATCAGACTTTTGCACAGTATAAATATGCAACAACTGCAGCGCAACCAAGTCTAGACTAAAGTGCTGTACCACTCTCACCCATCCCTCTGAAAAAAGGGAGAGTGAGCAAAAATGGCTATGGATGCAACCTCAGAAGCACTCTGAAACTTAGCTCAAGGCCCTCCGGATCTCTCCCCTTTTGTATCTCTTTCTCTCTCTTTATACACAACTAGACAGAATGCACATGCTGCACGCTCGCTCATGGCCCCCAGGTCCACAGAGCGACTCCCCAGCCAGCTCTATTCTCAGCACCCGCGCAAGAAGAAGAAGAGATTTTTCAGTCTTGGCTACACCTAAAAGCTCCTCTGTCCATTAGGGGAATGGAGGTCAGCTACATTAGGTGCTCACACTAAACAAGGTAATTGAGGAATACAAAGAGCGTGGCTGGGTCAGGCTGAGGAAGGGCGGGGTGGTGGTGGTGGAGGGGGGGTGGTTCCTGAGCGCAGAGATGGAGGTTTTGAGAGAGAGGGGAAGCGACAGGCTCTCCGCTGCGTGTGCAGAGCTGATGCGATCTGACTCTGTGTGGCACGTGAAGTGCAATTTTATTGTACAACTACACATTTGTGAGGCGAGACACACACACACACACACACATACACGACCGAATAGGAAGCCCTACTGAGACGTTCACCATATAACAGGTTTCTTACAGATAATATCTGTGATCTCAAAAGTGGTAACAAGAAAACCTCTTTGGCTCCACATATAGATTCTGTTCATGTGTGGTCTACCGCTTGTTGCTCGGTGCATCTCCTAGACACTTTAATTTCACAACAACAGCACTTACAGTTGGCCGGGGCAGATCTAGCAGGGCAGAAATTTCACAAACTGACTTGTGGCAAAGGGCCAAGTTTAAAGTCACTGTGCTCTTCAGTATGACCCAGTGTTTGTCTGTAGACTGTTTGCACACGCTTGGTTGAAAGACAAGCAGGGTAAGGTGCTAAAAGGGAAGCGTATGCAGGCCTGTAGGCTACTTATGCACCGCAACGCTGCCTGTGCTGCTGTGTGCTGGGGTAGCAGCATTAACAAAAGTGCTCTGAACAAAAAAAAAAAAAAAAACTTATTCGGAAGGCTGGCTCTGTTTTCCACAAGGGTTTGGAGTGCGTTTATGGGAATTTTTGACCGTTCTTCCAGAAGCGCATTTGTGAGGTCAGACACTGATGTTGGAGGAGAAGGCCTGGCTCACAGTCTCCACTCTAATTCATCCCAAAGGTGTTCTATTGGGTTGAGGTCTGGACTCTGTGCAGGCCAGTCAAGTTCTTCCACACCAAACTGGCTCATCCACGTCTTTATGGACCTGCTTTGTGCACTGGTGCGCAGTCATGCTGGAACAGGAAGGGGCCATTCCCAAACTGTTCCCACAAAGTTGGGAGCATGAAATTGTCCAAAATCTCTTGGAGCTGAAGCTTTAAGAGTTCCTTTCACTGGAACTAAGGGGACGGAGATGGAAAAGCGTGATTGGTCACTCCAGTAAACACGTCTCCACTGCTCTAGAGTCCAGTGGCGGCGCTTTACACCACTGCATTCCACGCTTTGCATTGCGCTTGGTGACGGTAAGGCTTGGATGCAGGAAATTTCACGACTGGACTTGCTGCACAGGTGGAGTCCGATCACGGCACCACGCTGGAATTCACTGAGCTCCTGAGAGCGACCCATTCTTTCACTAATGTCTGTAGAAGCAGTCTGCAGGCCTAGGGGCTCGGCTTTATACACCTGTGGCCATGGAAGTGACTGGAACACCTGAATTCACTGATTTGGATGGGTGACTGAAAACTTTTGGAAATATAGTGTTTCATAACCTGCTGCTGTAATGACTTTCACTCCTAGTCATGTCTAAACTCATTGTGCATTTAGTTTACTTCATACCATTCAGTGCCCAATATCATGTAAATACAAGAAATCTGTCTCATACTCTATGTAAATTTGCAAATAGATATACTTTATTTCTACTCTTATACTTATGTCCCATCCATCCATCCATCCATGCATATAATCTAGTTTTATCATAGAAAGTAAGGATGCTTTGAATGTTTCCCTTTTTCTCCAACTTGTACAATTGAGTGTAGAATCTCAGTGTGTAACTGTGGGTGTGACACAATCGATTACCAGGCCACCGTTCGACAATCTGATTGGTCCAGGAGTGAGTGCAGAGTGATTGGGTTTGGTGTGTCAGCTTATAGGTGAACATTTTCATCTCTTGCCTCATTATTGCCTGATATGGCGCCATTTGCTGCAAATTAGGGCGAAAAATGTATCAAATGAAAAAAGGATCATGTATGAAGTCACTGTTCATATTATATACAACCCCATTTCCAAAAAAGCTGGGTTGCTGTGCAAAATGCATATAACAACAGAATGCAATGATTTCCATATCATTTATAAATTACATTTAATTGTAAATGCTACAAAGACAACATACCAAATGTTGAAAATGAGATATTTTACTGTATTTTGCAAAATATATGCCCATTTTTAATTCGATGCCAGCAACACATTTCAAAAAGTTGGGACGAGGGCCTGTTTACCACTGTGTTTCATCACCCTGTCTTTTAACAGTACTCTGTAAGTGCTTGGAAACTGACCAACTGAATGTTTTCCCATTCTTACTGATACAGGATTACAGCTGCTCAACAGTTTGGGGTCTCCTTTCTCACATTTTTCATTTCATAACACACCCCATGTTTTGAGTGGTGACAGGTCTGGACTGCAGGCAGGCCGGTTTAGCCCCAGACTCTTTACTACAGATCCATGCTGTTGTAATACATGCAGAATGTGGCTTGATGTTGACTTGATGAAATCAGTAAGGCCTTCCCTGAATAAGATAACATCAGGATCACAGTGTATGTTCCTCCAAAACCTGTAGATGTTGTTTGGAATTAATGGTGCCTTCATGTATGTGCTAGTCACCCATGCCATGTGTACTAATGCACCCCTATACCATCATGGATGCTGGCTTTTGAACTGTACGTTGATATTTCAGACTATCCCTCATCTCTTTAGCCCGGAGTACACAGCATCTCTGATTTCCAAAAAAGAATTTCAAATTTTGCTTTGTTGGACTACAGGACACTTTTCCATTTCACCTCAGCCCATTTTAAATGAGCTCAGGCCCAGAGAAGGTGGCAGCATTTCTGGATCCTGTTTATATCTGGTTTCTTCTTTGCACTGTAGAGTTTTAACATGCGTTTGTGGATGCAGTGATGAAATGTGTTCACAGACAGTGGCTTTCAGAAGTGTTCCTGTGCCCCTGCAGTGATTTCCACTATAGAATCATGTCTTGTTTTTTAATTCAGTGCCGCCTGAGGGCCCAAAGATGATAGCCTTTGGTTTTCAGCCTTGTCCCTTGCATACAGAGATGGCTACAAACTGAATCTTTCAATGACATTATGCACTGTAGATGATGAAATCCCCAAGATCTTTTATATTTCATGCTGAGAAGCATTATTCTGTAATTATTACACTATTTGGCTGCACAACCTTTCACAGAGTGATAAATGCATCCCCATCTTTGCTTCTGAAAGCCTTTCTGAGATGCTTTTTTACACCCTATCATGTTACTGATTGTTGCCAATCAACCTAATTAGTTGTGAGATTTTCCAATACATGCTTTTTTTTTTACACAACTTTTTTGTTGCCCTGTCCCAACTTGTTTGAAACATGCTGCTGATATCAAATTCAAAATAGGCATAAATATATTTCTCAAAAAGCAATTACTTTTCTCAATTTTAACATTTCATATCTTTTCAATTATTTACACATTGCACAGCATCACACATATTTTGGGTTGTATTTGCTACTTAAAATCTCTTAAAACACCTTCCTGTGTTCCTGAGGTTACTGATTCGATATTCTCATGATATTTTGGAAAAAACAAACAAGCAAACAAAAAGCACTGTTGCAAAGCTAACTAGTGAACATGCTCGATTGAGGTGTGCATTTGGCTGATCATTTGCAAACTGTGGTGCACAAACAATGCTATTACATTCAATGCCATAAATAATAGAAAACCCATTTTCCCCAAAAACAATAATAATAATAATAATAATAATAATAATAATACATTTTATTTATAACACACTTTACATTTGAAAGAAATCTCAAAGTGCTACAAAGTAAAATCACCAGTATAAAACAGCATAAAACCAGTCAAGTTAATTAAGAATCATAAGTTCTGCTAAAAAGAAATGTTTTTAATCCTTTTTCAAAACTCTCAATTGTCTATGGTGCCCTCAACTGGTCAGGGAGGGCGTTCCATAAACGAGGTGCGGTGGAGCAAAAAGCCTGATCACCCATGGTGCTGAGCTTAGTCCTGGGAATGAGAAGGCAATTTGAGTTTGTAGAGCGGAGAGATCGTGATGAGGTTTGTGGAGTGAGAAGTTCTTTCAGGCAGGGAGGAGCATTTCCATGGATGCACTAGTGAGTAGGGAGACCTTGCATTCAACCCTAACAGAGACGGGAAGCCAGTGGAGAGAGTGAAGGATAGGTGTGATGTGTTCATGTTTCTATACTCTCATCAGGATCCGAGCAGCACTGGTCTGAATGTACTGTAGCTTTTGAAGACTCTTGTTAGGAATCCCAATGAAAAGTGCACTGCAGTATTCCAGTCTGGAGGAAACAAATGCATGAACCAGCTTTTCAGCATCTGAAGCAGTGAATGTAGAGCGAAGTTTGGCAATATTTCTGAGATGATGAAAGGAAATCTTGCAAAGATGTTTGATATGGGCTTCAAAAGTGAGCTGAGGGTCACATTTTATACCAAGATTGGTAACTGTTGTTGATAAAGGCGTGGTGTGACCGGACAGTATAATATTGGTTATGGGAGAGGATTGAATCTGATGTGGGGTGCCGATCAACATCACCTCAGTTTTTGTACTGTTCAGTTGAAGAAAACTGTGTTTCATCTACATGTTTATCTCTTCCAGACAGGCAGTGGGGATTGAAAAGGCTGATGGTGATGATGATGATGGAGCAGTAGCATCAGAGGAAGTTGTGTCAATCTTCATGTAAAGTTGTATGTCATCGGCATAGCAGTGAAATGAAACTCCATAAGGACTAATAACCTGGCCAAGGGGATGCATATACAAACTGAAGAGGATGGGCCCAAGGACTGACTCTTGGGGAACCCCGCAGGTCAATGCATATGATTGAGACCTTGCAGTTCTAATGGAAATGTACTTAGTTCTGCCAGTGAGATAAGATTGAAACCAGGCGGAAGCAGAATCCAATGGTAAGGTACAACCGGTCAAGGAGTATACCATGGTCAATTGTGTCAAAAGCAGATGACAGATCAAGGAGGATGAGGAAAGATGGTGAGTCAGCATCTGCTGTCATCAGAAGATCATTAGTGACTTTAACCAGAGACGTTTATGTACTGTGAGCAACGTGGAAACCAGACTGAAAGTTTTCAAAATAGTTGTTGTGTTTTAGGTGATCCTGAAGGTGAGTGGCAACTACTTTTTCCAATACGTTAGAAATAAAAGGAAGATTGGATAGGCCTATAATTACCAAAAACTTCAGGATCAAGAGTTGTTTTTTTGAGAAGTGGTTTGATGCGGCAGTTTTTAGTGAAGCTGGAAAATGGCCAGCTTGGTAAGAAAGATTTATTACTGTTGTGATCATAGGACTTATGGTACCAGTGTTTGCTTTTACTAAGGCAGTTGGAAAGGGGTCCAGAGCACAGGTGGAGGGTTTTGTCTTCCTGATGATGAAATTTTATATTGTGATATGTCACAGTGCATTGTTATATCCATTTTACATTTATTGCATTTGGCAGATGCTCTGATCCAGAGCAACTATCAATTTGATCATACACAGGTAGGTGAAGGTGGTGTTAGGAGTCTAGCCCAAGGACTCTTACTGGTATAGGGTAGGGTGCTGACCCAGGTGGGGGACTGAACCCTAATACAATGCATAGAAGGCAGAAGTGTTAACCACTACACTATACCAACCACACCTGGTTGTCTCTGGTTTAAACTCTTGGTTATATCCCTAAAAATAAATAAATAAAATAATAAATAAAAATATTATAAATAATAATAGATTAACTTCTTAACAACCCATGGGCCCAAAGTTTTACTACACATTTCTATAACCTAAGAAAAGCTCCATAAATTTGCTAATTTGACTTATTTGTATGATATACGGGTGGCACGGTGGCGTGGTGGGTAGCACCGCCACCTCACAGCAAGAAGGGTTCGAGTCCCGGGCTGGGCGATCAGGGTCCTCTCTGTGTGGAGTCTGCATGTTCTAACCCGTGTCTGTGTGGGTTTCCTCCGGGTTCTCCGGTTTCCTCCCACAGTCCAAAGACATGCAGTCAGGCTGTTTGGACACGCTAAATTGCCCCTTGTTGTGAACGTGTGAGTGAATGTCTACGTCTGTCTGTCTGTCTGTCTGATGGACTGGCAACCTGTCCAGGGTGAATCCTGCCTTAGAAGATGTGTGTGTGTGTGTGTGTGTATGAAACACACCTGGATTGTTAAGGGGTTAAATACAATTAGAAGTTTAATGCCACGATATATCATCGTTATTTTAAAGACAGCTGGTATCCAAAGCATGGAAGCACAGATGAGGCACAGAAGAGAGAATCTGCTATAGGGATCACACCTGCACCATGGCCCTCTGTTTAAACCCACTCTGCTCTTCCTCTGGACCGGTTTCTAATTGAAAAGGAGGATTTGTTCCTGTGTGATTATATTACCTGATCACAATGCGTGCAAGTTTTCACATTCATCTTAATGAACCTGCCTGTACGAGCACATTCTGATAACGTCCAAGAACCGCATTCAGGGTCAAAGCACTCCAGTTCTGTAAAATAAAGCACCTCGGGGCAAATTTGTTCCAAATGACCTTACAGAGTGGAGCGTCTTGCTGCAGAATTAATACAGACGGCAGTTTCTTTAGTCTAAGCCTGCGTGCAGCTCATAATCAGTTGTTTTTGTAGTGGGGATTGAGTAGCAGTGTATTCCTGCAGGACTGAGTTCACTCCCACCAGCTCCTAGGGATTAGTGTGAGTGTGTGTGTGTGTGTGTGTGTTAGCAGGGGGCCATAGGGACATGCTGGTGTGTGATTGGTGTCCAACAGAGAACCCCACACTGTTTACAGACACCTAGAACACCAAGAATATCACCAAGCACTCCCACTCAGGTTAAACAGTAGTGTTCCCAGCGAGAGGCGAGCCTTCATTTACTTGAGTTATGCATATTTTTGTGTAAGGGGAAAAAAACATATTTAATAGAAAATGACCTCAACAGCTAAATATAATACCAGATGTCTGGATATTTAGTGTGTTGATGCTTTATCTTTATTGCAGCATCCATTCATTTCAGGAGACTCACTTTCAGTCTCTCAAAGAATCTGCAGACACACCTCCAAAGCTCAGTCTTAGAAGCTGGTTTAGCGTTTTCTGCTGTTTGTGGTCCAATCACAGTTTGTAAAAGCTTCCTGCACATCTCAGACGAGTTCTACACTCCTCCATAAAGGGCGATGCCATCATTCTGTGTGGGATGTGAACCTTTCAAAAATATTAAGAACTATCATGTAATGAAAAAGTTCTTTACCAATTAAAAAAGTAAATATTTGCCCTTAATCATTAAAGTTGGCAGATCAAGTGATAAGTGATACTTTTTTGATCCCACAAACGGGGAAATTCCCCCTCCGCATTTAACCCATCCGTGAAGTGAAAGACCACATACACACTAGTGAACACACACACTAGGGGGCAGTGAGCACACTTGCCCGGGGGGGTGGGCAGCCCTATCCACGGCGCCCGGGGAGCAGTTGGGGGTTAGGTGACTTGCTCAAGGACACCTCAGTCATGTGCTGTCGGCTCTGGGGATCAAACCAGCAACCTTCTGGTCACAGGGCCAGATCCCTAACCTCGAGCCCACGACTGCCCCCAAAGATCAAGTCACTTTTTACAACAGGTGTTGTCACAAAGCAACTTTAAAGGAACAAAAAAAAAAAAAAAGGGGGTCCGAGCCCCCATAAGTGTAGCCAATGGCGAGACTCAAGGTGATTTGCCCGCAGTTCATGAATCAATTTTAGTGCATGAAAACAAGTGCTCACACATCAATTCCTTATTTACATATAATTTGCAATGGACACACCCCAAACTGCCCTCACATACATATAATTTACATGAAGTGCGCCTCAATTCATATAGATTTTTCAAAAGTGAGCGAAAAAATAACTACTGCATGGGATGATGAGCCAAGGGCTGTCCTCATAGGTGGAGTTTGGGGTTGAGATGGTCATGCACAGCTTCCCCTACTGACCAAAGCTTAAACAGCTTTATAGTGTTAAAATTAAGGTAGGAGTTTTTCACAAGAAACATAAGTGTGTAAACACTGGGTAAAAGAAGATCTGCTGTTGCTTTATAGACAGTTATTAACCTCAGAATCACATCAGCTCACCACAGAAAGTTGTTCCTTTATCTTGGTCATAGTTGCGAAGACTGAAATTCGAGGGCGTGTCCAGAACGGTTGGAGAACCAAGCACAGAAAAATGCAGGAGTCCAAACTAAATAAAGGATATGAACGCTTTGTGGAACATTTTTTCACAGCTGGCAGAGCACAGCAACATCAGCTAACGTCTACAGAGCGGTAAATCGGTGGGTGCTGAACCAGCTCACTAACAATAAAGCTAAACATGCACACTGGCCAGCAGGGGGCGCGCTAGGTCGTCATGGTCTGTAGCGCCACTGTGGATGTTTTACACCAACACCAGCTCCAGTGAATGAACACCTACTCCCTGCTGAGCACTCGCTCTTTCAGATACCGACAGCTTGTGAGGGAGAAAATAAAACTGTTCCTCTGAAAGCGGCTGAAGCAGCGACTTTACAGCACCACCTGCAGTTAACGCAGGTCAACAGCGTTGAAATACAGACAGTTTCTTTTACTCCATATGACAGTTTATTCCTTTATTAACTGCACAAACTCATTGTCCTCTGCTCACCGTCAGCAGACAAACCCCTGAAACTGAGATGAGGCTGTTTTTAGCTTTGAGCTCGAACACTTGAGCGAGCTGCAGCCGCTCTACTCATCAACGTTGTTATTGTCGTTGTTGCAGCGGAAGCCTTTTTTTCACATAGTAGAGTGATGTGATTGTGTAGTGTGAATATTTCCTAAACAACGACTGCTTGAGTGATGTTATTACAGTATTTTTACAGCATAAATGTTGTATATTTTTAGCGAGGTGGTTGTTTTCCGTATCATTACTGTTCAGCAAAGCTCTTTAAACTGAGCATATAAAACAAAACTCTGCATGTGGTCATGTTGCTAATATCAGTGCACACAAAAACAAAAACACCCCAAAAACATCCACTTTAGCACATCGACTGCTGTTTAAACTGTTGATGCTGAAATTATTGATGTTACTGACAATGATTTATTTTTTTAGCATGTTTCATACTGTTAAACTAAATTTACAGGCAACTCCTTCCCTATTCTACATCCTTCCAGACCCACAGCGCTGAGTGGTCTTCTCACAGTGGAAGGATGGACAGAAACCCCTGTGGATGCTTCCAGATCTGAAGCAGCTTGATGTTCTCCCTTCTCTCAGAGATCAAAGCTTTCAGTGCTGTTTATCTGATGGGGGCAGTTTTGGTGTCTACCAGCTCTTCCAGGTGGTTGTTAGGAGCCACATTTTCTCAGTATATTTGAAACATTTTTGGAAAGTTTTATTCACTTATTTATTCTGACTTTCTCCGTCCTTATATCTTATACAAAACCTGAATAATTTGTATCTAAAAGACAAAGTTTTGGAATTCTGTTTGTTTTTTTTAAACTTATTTTCCTTTGACTTTCTAACTCCTTATGAAAGTGGATTATATTATTTATAACCTTCTCCTGTGAAAAATGAACAACTTGGAGTTCTGGTTGTAAATGGATCGAATACAAAATTCTCCTCCACACATTTAAGGCCATACATAATCTTGCCCCCCCTTATCTGGCAAATCTTCTCCAAATCACAACTTCTACCCGCTCGCTCAGATCCTCCTCTTCCATTCATCTCTCTGTACCTTCTGCTCGTCTGAGTACCATGGGGTGCAGAGCTTTCAGCCGCTCTGCTCCCAAACTCTGGAACTCCCTCCCACCTGACATCCGTAACATTGACTCTTTTCCTCTTTTCAAATCAAGTCTTAAAACTCACCTGTTCAAATTAGCCTACTCTCTCTGTTGATGGTTTTTTTAATTTTTTTATTTTTTATAACCCTACATTTTGTACAGTGTCCTTGAGTGTCAAGAAAGGCGCTTTTAAATTTAATTTATTATTATTATTATTAAATGAAATAAATGACCCGGCACTGTGTGACTGTATAGCACCATAAGGGCTTT